>NW_023466747.1:0-7225 GCF_013731165.1 Rhagoletis pomonella
CACGTCCGGACCTCAGCAGCCTAAAGAGGAGCCGACCCCCCTTAATATTGGTCCTTCGGCGCCAACAGAGAGCCGCACCGGTGGAATACCATAACCCCAAAACCAAGTATCCCCAGCAAAACCGTGAGTAAAAATCAATTTTTTACTAACCCTGCGGTGAAACAAAGATATTAAAAAAGGCAGAAAATAATTCCTTGTATGGTTACTAAGCGCCAGCATTAAGTCATACATTTTCCCTTGCTCGGGCCATAAATTTTCAATTTTCCCGCCATATTTTCATTTTTCCCGCCAATTTTACCTTTTTTGCGCCAATTTTCACGAATTTTTTACCCACACAAAGACTTTTGCAAGAATACATATACATATGTACTTCACATAACATTCTGTAGCATACAAGCAAATAGTACTTGGCGTACATATATATATACACATATACCAAAGCTCATAGTATATACAGCGGCTAATCAGTTAATCCCAAACAAACATACAAGGAATTATAGCTGGGAATACATAACTAACCCCTCGTTTAGTAATCCCTATATATATATATATATATACATACATTGATACACACACCCAACTACGTATTGGACATATAAAAGAAAGTGCGGTACAAAGTAAATAAAATAACGTACAGTGAACTCCCTACAACAAATACCCATAAAAAAAAAAAAACAAGGCAGTTGCAGTGCTCGAAAAGATAAAATACAGTCCATTAGATAGGTAATCATACATTTTGCGCTCAAATTATCTCCATTTGTGGTTTGCGTGAACAGGGTCAAGCGTTATTAGTTTTCCCACACTCTCTTGGTTTCCAGGCGCTCCCCTGTGATTAATTCAAACCGTATTATTTGCGACCGCACAGTAAAGCCCCGATTGTATTTGATCACCCCCACATCCCAACCTTAATTAGGTCCGCTCATTCGACTTCGAATGCTAGGTCTCACTAGCACTCAAGATAAGCCAAAAAGTCCCAGAATGAGCGAAGAAGAAAAAATTCTCGAGACCCCCGCGGAATCTCAGCGCTCTACGCGTACAAGCGGAAAGCCAAAAAAGGCAAAACAAACGGTCATATGTACTAAATTCATATCGGAGACAGATAATTTGATGGATTACTGCGCCCGATTCAGATCAGCCCCGATCGAAGAAAATACTGAGTCTGTACTGAAAATAAAAGACAAGAGCCTAGAAAACTTTTGGAATAGAGTTCAAAACGCCTTTGATTCGACTTTGGAAATTGAAGAACATGACCTCCCCGAAGACTTTAGAGCGTCTGCCTACAGTAAATATAGGTCATGTTTGATTATATATGAAGAAACAAAAGCCCAAATCGGAGACCAACTCCAGTTAGTAGCACAAACCACAAGTCCCACTCCCAAAGCCAGTACATCACTTCCTCAGGAAACTTCAGGCATAAGCTTAAACGTCCCACCTTGCGACACCGAAACCTTTTATGGGGGTTATGAGCAATGGCCGTCCTTCCGTGATATGTTCACGGCGGTCTATATAAATCACCCTAAGCTCACTAAGGCGCAGAAGTTGTACCATCTCAGGTACAAAACGCAAGGAAAAGCTGCCCAAATAGTTAAACAATTCCCTCTGAGTGACGATAATTTCGAGCTTGCATGGGAAGCACTAAAAGCTCGCTATGAAAACAAAAGGGTTTTAGTAGATAACCAAATCCGCATCCTTATGAATCTAAAACCCATCCCAATAGAAAATAGCGAAGACATACAGAGACTGCAATCATCGGTGAATAACTGTCTCCAGATTCTAGGCACCCAGCAAGTCTCCACCGAAAGCTGGGATCCCATTCTGATCTACCTGGTTACCTCCAAACTTCCTGAGAACACCGTGGCACTATGGGAGCAGTCCCTCAGTTCCAGGAAAGACCTCCCGAACTGGTCCCAAATGAACCAGTTCCTCACTACTCGATACGAGGTGGTTGAAAGGGTAGATCAATTTCGTGCACCCAAACCTCCGCGGACTAATCCTTCGACAATAGGCTACTCGAGGCCAACCCCCCCTAACAGTAGGCCATTCCCTAAACCCCCCACCTCTCAGAACTCTCACAACAACTCCTTTTGCCAAATCCGAGCGCACATGACGGAACAACGCACAAAACCATACAAATGCCCAATGTGCAATAAACCTCAACACACTCTCTCTCAGTGCTCCAAGTTTCGTCAACTGCCAACTCAGGATCGCAGAAAGTTTGTGAGAGAACACAACCTCTGTTTTAATTGCCTATGTCAGACCCACTTGATAAAAGACTGCTCAAGTAAATATACTTGCTCCCATTGTCAAGAACGGCATCACTCAGTGCTTCATGAAGACACGCCCCCCATGCCTCCAAGACAGCAGTCTCGAACACAAAGAACGACATCTCAGGTCGCTTTGACGACGCCCGCTAATTCCAACCCACAAAGTCCAGCTGGGTCGGCAACAAATCATGAGGAGCCTTCATGCTCAAACAGAGCAAGAGTACAGTCGTTCTACTCGGAAAATGAGAGCAAGATTCTCCTCCCAACAGCAATAGTTCCAGTTGAGCACAAGGGCGAGATCTTCAAACTCAGAGCTCTCATAGATCAGGGTTCGGAACGAACCTTTATTTCCTCCAAAGCCCAAAATAAACTAAGGCTACCATACGAAGCTTCTAACTTTGAAATTTCTGGCATGGGAGGGAGAGTTGTTCAGACTTCGAACAAACTATGCAATCTCATCTTAGCCTCCGCAGATTTGACCAAGAAAATAAAGGCTCAAGCAATAGTCCTGCCACAGTTGACGAAAATGCTTCCCAAATTCCAGCCAACTCTCGAACAACGAGAAAAATGGTCTCACCTCCAGCTAGCAGATACTAACTGCCACTCCCCGTCCCAAATTGATCTGGTCATTGGCAGTGACCTCATTCCTGAAATAATGCTGGAAGGCATTGAGAAAATTTCCAAAAATCTGCTTGCACAAAACACCATATTCGGCTGGATCTTAAGTGGTCAGGTTCCCGAAAAAATAGCCTGTTTCTCCACTCAAGCTGCACCGATCTCCAATGAGGTTTTAGATTCCCAGCTGCGAAAGTTTTGGGAGCTAGAAGAGGTTCCGAAACCCAAGCTCACTTTGCCTGATGATGAAAACTGTGAAAAATTTTATCAGTCCACCACCACACGAGCAGCGGATGGTCGTTATGTAGTCAGACTGCCCTTTAAGCCAAGCTTCCCAGACCCTATCTCCCTTGGCCCGTCTCGCACACCCGCCCTCCAACAGTGCCTGAGCATGGAAAGAAATTTGCTCAGAAAAGGCGATCTAAAATCACTTTACGAAAATGTATTAAACGAATATCTCACCCTCAACCATATGGAAGAAACAACTTCCCACGAGATATCTTCTCAAGGCAAATATTGGTCGTTCTACCTCCCACATCACGCGGTTATAAAACCCGAAAAAAGAACGACCAAAGTCCGAGTCGTCTTCAATGCTTCGAAGAAATCGGGGTCCGGACATTCCCTGAACGATGTTCTTTACACCGGACCAACCCTCCAGCCCGACTTGATGTTATTGATCCTCAAGTGGCGTATGTATCGATTTGTCTTCAACGGCGATGTCGAAAAAATGTATCGACAGATACTGCTACACAAAGACGACCAAGACTATCAACGAATCGTATTTCGACCATCTACAAATAGCCAAATACAAGATTATAAGTTGAAAACTGTCACGTTTGGTTTGAATTGCGCACCCTACCTCGCCATACGTACCCTTCACCAGCTCGCAGATGACGTGCAAACCACGTACCCCTTAGCGGTGCCCATATTAAACAATGAAACGTACGTTGATGATATACTTTCCGGTGGTCATGATCTCCCTTCAGCCGAAGAATCCCTCTCTCAAGTCATCCAAGCGCTCAATTCGGCAGGCTTCCCACTTAAAAAGATTACAGCCAACCACCCTGAAATTTTGAAAAACATCAACAAAGACGACCTGCTTGACACAAACTTCCTAGAATTTGAAACAACAAGCACCACTAAAACGCTCGGGATTCAGTGGAACGCTCTAACCGACACGTTTTCGTACACCGTTGATTCCATCCCAGCGTCATCCGCCAGTACAAAACGACAAATCCTCTCGGCAGTTGCCAAATTGTTTGACCCCGCAGGATGGCTTACGCCCATAATGATCCAAGCCAAAATCCTGCTACAAGAACTATGGCTGGACGGAACTGACTGGGATGACCAGGTCAAGCCCCTTCGTCTGACGAAATGGATGCAATTTGCAACCAATCTCCAAGCCATTTCTAGCATCCAAATATCCCGATGGGTAGATTTTGTCCCAGCCGACCAAGTCGAGCTACATGGCTTCTGCGACGCTTCCGAGAAAGCATACTGCGCTAACATATATGTGCGAACCACGAATGGTAGCAGGACCTCTTCTCATCTGCTGGTCTCCAAAGGCAAAGTAGCGCCTCTCCGAACCACCAGTTTACCCCGACTTGAATTGTGCGGCGCCCTTCTCCTAGCGAAGCTGGTCGCCGTAGTGCAGTCACAACTCGACCTATCTAAGAGGAAACTGACACTATGGTCTGACTCCGAGATCGTCTTGGCATGGCTAGAAAAACCCCCTCATTCATGGAAGACCTTCGTTTCCAATCGCACGGCACAAATTTTAGATCTCGTCGGAAACGCCACCTGGCGGCATGTGGGCAGCAGAGACAACCCCGCAGATCTGGGCACCAGAGGATGCAGACCCCTGGACTTAGCGGCCTCTTCGCTTTGGTGGCATGGACCGGAATGGCTATTAAGCCCACCCGAAGCCTGGCCAAAACCGGCCACCCGAAATATCTCCCCTCCAGAATTGCGCCGAGTCGAGGCATTACATGCCACAGAGGAAGATCACGATATCCTTGATCGCTTCTCCTCGTTTCCCCGCGCACTTAGAGTTATGGCGTATGTTTTTAAATTTATACAGTGTCTTCGAGACCGAGTCAGACAGGTTAGGTCAAATAATCCCATCTCTCTCTCCCATGATGACCTCCGTAATAGCAAATACAGGCTCCTAGCTTTGACCCAATCTCGCTACTTTCCTCGGGAAAAGGCCTGTTTAGCAAACTCCAAACCCATAGATAAACGGAGTCCTCTGCTTCCCCTCAACCCGTCTTTAGATAAAACCGAGTTGCTCCGCGTGAATGGTCGATTAGCTCACGCCACTTTGAGCTATAATGAAAGACATCCCATCATTATTCCCGAAAAATCCCGGTTCGCCATCCTATTCACCCGCTTTCTGCACGAACTGCTCCTCCATGCAGAAACTCGTCTCATGCAGCAAGTCATAAGGCAGGAATTTTATATCCCTCGGCTTAAGCCCCTCATAAAAAAATGCATCTTCCAATGTAAAAGTTGCACGGTCCACAAGCAGCAAACGCGATCGCAAATAATGGCGGCCCTCCCCTCGGAACGATGCACGTATGCTCCGCCCTTTACTATAACGGGCGTAGATTTTGCTGGACCTTTCCAGATAAAGGCCTCAATGCTAAGATCGCACACGTTGGTGAAGGGCTATGTGGCTGTTTTTGTATGTTTCACTACAAAAGCAGTCCACCTCGAGCTGTGTTCCGATCTGACCACTGCCGGATTTCTCGCTGCGTTTGCTCGCTTCGTCGGACGACGGGGTTATCCCGCTAAGATGATGAGCGACAATGGCAAAACCTTTGTCGGGGCCAAACGAGCAACCGAAAAGGAGTTCATCGAATTTCTGAAGGAGGTATCTCAAGACGTCATCCAGAAATACTCACCTCAAGGCATCAACTGGGAATTTATTCCGCCAGGAGCCCCCCATATGGGCGGATTGTGGGAGTCCGCAGTCAAAAGTTTCAAAATGCATCTCAAAAGGACTGCTGGACCCAGCAAATTCACATTTGAAGAGTTCACCACCCTGTTAGTCAGAATAGAGGCCGTATTAAACTCCCGGCCAATCTCTGCTCTATCCCAAGACCCCACAGACTTCACAGCGCTTACGCCTGGCCACTTTTTACGAGGCGCCCCCCTCTTAGCACTCCCTGAAGTCGACCACAGCCATCTGTCCCTCCTTAATAGGTGGGAAAAAGTGAAGGTGTTACATCACGAGTTTAGTCGAAGGTGAAAAGAGGATTATATCAAGGATTTACCGAAGAGATATAGATGGAAAAATACCCAGGCAGAACCGAAAGTCGGTGACTGCGTTCTTATTGTTGACAATACTTTACCTCCCACTGAATGGCGTCTAGGCCGCATCGAAAGGTCACATCCCGGCAAAGACGGACATGTTCGAGTTGTCGATATACGCACAATCTGGCACCCTTACTCGCCCCATAGTCAAAATATGCCCGTTACCAATTGGCGACGCCCCCCCTGATTTCTCCAAATTAGCACTTGTTAAAGCCTTTAAGCACTTTCATGATAACAGATTCTCTTATCTCAAATGAATTTAAATCTCTGTGTATCTGAATAAAATATTCTCATCTCACGTTTCTTCAATTGTCTTGTAGACTCCCCACTGAAAATCGTATTTCACCGGCTTACTTACAGATGGAGAACGGCAACTCTAATGGCGTCCCGAAACCTGCGCCACGAAGCAACAATGGTGGCCCGACACTTACACCGCGCAGTAGCAGCAGCATTCCTACACCCAAACCGCGAGCTAGCAGCGGTGGTCCAACCCCGGCACCCCGTATTGTACAAAAACCGCAACCAGAGGCCATGGTTGTTGATTCGGTTCCGGACACTCAGCCCGACGACGAAGGAGCGGACTATCAGCGATGCCGTTTGTGCGCACGTCACCATGCCCTGCGCGTATGCCACGTATTTCGCGCAATGCAGCCAGCGCAACGCTATCTGATCGCTCGTGCACACCACTTCTGTACCAACTGTCTTGCGCTGTCACATCACAGCAGTGAATGTCCCTCCGCTGGCGTATGCAAGCTTTGCGCCCAACGCCATCACACCCTTCTTCACCGCAAGAACACCTCCCAAGCACATCCACCGCCACGTTCAGCTCCAGCTTCAGCGCCACGCTCAACATCGGCTCGACGCTCAATCTCGGCACCATCCAAATCCGCATCCTACCGCTTGCGCCGACCGCCCCGCAATGGAGTCACCTCCAACGCATATCAGCAGCCTCAAAAATTCCGGCACCCAAAGAAGGTTCGTCATACCGCACGTATAGTGCGTAACATAGCACCTCGGGGCAGGGCGACACG
>NW_023466748.1:0-7224 GCF_013731165.1 Rhagoletis pomonella
AGCGTGAAGCCTTGCGACGTCTACTACAGTTGCCACGTAAAAGAGCGAAAATTCGGTGTTGGATTCGTGGTAGGAGAGAGACTCCGTCGCCGAGTACTGGCGTTCACCCCGGTGGACGAACGTCTAGCCACAATCCGCATCAAAGCTAGATTCTTCAACATCTCGCTCATCTGCGCCCATGCCCCGACGGAAGAGAAGGATGAGGCGTCCAAGGATCTCTTCTATGAGCGCTTGGAACGCGCATATGAGCGCTGCCCCCGACACGATGTGAAAATCGTGCTTGGCGATTTTAATGCCAAGGTGGGCAAGGAAGGGATCTTTGGCGCCACTGTCGGAAAATTCAGCCTCCACGACGAAACGTCCGATAACGGACTGAGGCTGATCGACTTCGCCGGGGCCCGAAATATGGTAATATGTAGTACTAGGTTCCAGCATAAGAACATCCACCAAGCTACATGGCTGTCTCCAGATCGAAAAACGAGAAACCAAATCGATCATGTTGTGATAGATGGAAGGCATGCTTCAAGCGTTTTGGACGTACGTACACTCCGAGGGCCAAACATCGACTCGGACCACTATCTTGTTGTAGCCAAGATACGCACCCGCCTCTGTGCAGCAAAAAATGTGCGCCCAACAATGCAAGGAAAGCTTAACGTCGAAAAGCTGCAATCACAACAGACGGCCAATTTATTCGCCACTCGACTCACACACCTGCTCTCTGAGAGCACTCTTCAACAATCCGACGTACGCGAGCAGTGGAACCACATTTCCCGATCATTAAGTATCGCCGCCGAAGAAGTAGTTGGATTTCAGCGAGCCCGAAAGAACAACTGGTACGATGAGGAATGTCAAGAAGCCGCAGAGAAAAAAGATGCCGCCTACAGGGCCACGCTGCGATCGGGCGCAACGCGAGCCATGTGGGACCGTTATAGGGAACTGAAGAAGGAAGCGAGACGTATTTGCCGCATTAAGAAGAGAGAGGCCGAAATACGTGAGTGCGAAGAGCTTGAGATGCTGGCCGACAGGAAGAACGCCCGAAAATTCTACCAGAGGGTTAGGCGACTTACGGAAGGTTTCAAGACCGGGGCGAACTCCTGTAAGAACAACAATGGCGACCTAGTGACCGATGTCCAGAATATACTTAAATTGTGGAGGGAACACTTTTATAACCTACTGAATGGTAGCAGCGCTGAAAGTAGTGAGGAAGACGAACCCGAGTCCCCAGTCGATGATGATGGAGTAGCTGTCCCACCACCTGACTATGACGAGGTACGTATAGCGATTACGCGGCTGAAAAACAACAAAGCTGCTGGAGCTGACGGCCTGCCAGCCGAGCTATTCAAGTACGGCGGCGAGGAGCTGATGAGGTGCATGCATCAGCTCGTATGCAGAATATGGTCAGATGAACGCATGCCCGACGACTGGAATTTAAGTGTGCTCTGCCCAATCCACAAGAAAGGCGACCCCGCCATACGCGCCAACTACCGCGGAATTAGCCTTCTAAGCATAGGTTACAAGGTCTTATCGAGCGTATTGTGCGAAAGACTGAAGCCCACCGTCAACGAGCTGATTGGACCTTATCAGTGTGGCTTTAGGCCTGGAAAATCCACCATAGATCAGGTATTCACAATACGCCAAATCTTGGAAAAGACCCGCGAGAATAGGATCGACACACACCATCTATTTGTCGATTTCAAAGCCGCTTTCGACAGCACGAAGAGAAGTTGCCTTTATGCCGCGATGTCTGAATTTGGTATCCCCGCGAAACTAATACGGCTGTGTAAAATGACGTTGAGCAATACCACCAGCTCCGTCAGAATAGGGAAGGACCTCTCCGAGCCGTTTGATACCAAACGAGGTTTCAGACAAGGGGACTCCCTTTCGTGTGATTTCTTTAATCTTATGTTGGAGAAGATAATAAGAGCCGCAGAACTGAACCGCTCAGGCACAATACTTTATAAGAGCGTACAATTGCTGGCGTATGCCGACGACATCGATATTATCGGTAAAAACAAGGGCTACGCGTGTTCTGCCTTCTCGAGATTGGATAGAGAAGCAAAGCGAATGGGTCTGGTGGTGAACGAGGACAAAACGAAGTATCTCCTGTCATCACACAAACAGTCAGAGCATACGCGTCTTGGCACCCACGTCACTGTTGACAGTTACAAGTTTGAAAAAGTAGACGACTTCGTTTATTTGGGAACCAGCATTAACACCAATAACAATGTCAGCCTTGAAATCCAACGGAGAATCACTCTTGCCAACAAGTGCTACTTTGGGCTGAGTAGGCACTTGAGAAGTAAAGTCCTCTCTCGTCGTACAAAGATCACACTCTATAAGTCACTCATCATGCCTGTGCTGGTGTATGGCGCGGAAGCATGGACCATGAAAGCATCTGATGAGGCGGCTCTTGGAGTTTTCGAGAGCTTTACAACGATATAGACATAGTGCAGCGAATTAAAATTCAGCGGCTCCGCTGGCTTGGCCATGTCGTTCGGATGGACAGAAACGCTCCTGCTCTGAAAATATTCAACGCGGGCCGCGATGCTGGTAACAGAGGAAGAGGAAGGCCTCCTCTGCGTTGGAAAGACCAGGTGGAGAAGGACTTGGCTTCACTTGGCATTTTCAATTGGCGTCAGTTAGCACAGAAGAGAAATGACTGGCGTGCTGTTTTGGACTCGGCCAAAATCGCTTAGGCGGTTACAGCGCCAATTAAGAAGAAGAAGAAGAATTGAGTTAAATTTTCAAACAGGTGGCAAACCTTCTCAACCATAGTTTCGACTGTAAGTCTTCTTAAAACTATTTAGTTTGAAACATATATTGCAATATTTCGTTTATTTAATCAATTTAACTGAGTTACAATTTTAAAATAGGTTGCAACCCCCCTCAAAAATATTTCCAGCAGTCATGTTTTTTAGACCTCTTTAATTTGATTCCTATATTGTAACAAGTCATTTATTTTATCGATTAAATTTAGTTAAATTTTCAACAGGTAACAACCCTCCTCAAAAATATATTCGGCTGTAAGCTTTCTTAAAACTCTAAAGTTTAATACCCAAATTGCAATATTTCATTTATTTTATCAATTAGACTGAGTTAAAATTTTCAAATAGGTGGTAACCCTCCTCAAAAATATTTCCAGCAGTTATCTTTCTTAAACCTCTTTAATTTAATATCTATACTGTAATATATGATTTAGTTTATCAATTAAATTGCGCTAAATTTTTTAACAGGTGGCAATCCTCCTTTAAAATATTTTTTTTTTGGCAACACTCTTCAAACATATTTCTAGCAGTTATCTTTCTTAACCCTCTTTAATTTGATACCAATATTCTAATATTTCATTTATTTCATCAGTGTAATTTAGTTAAACTTTGAAACAGGTGGCAACCCTAATCATACATATTTTCGGCTGTAAGCCTTCTTTAAACTCTTTAGTTTTATACCCACATTGCAATATTTCATTTACTTTATCAATTTAACTGGGTTAAAACTTTTAAAATAGGCGGCAACCCTCCTAAAAAATATTTCCAGCAGTTATCTTTCTTAAACCTCTTTTATTTAATATCTATATTGTAATATATCATTACGTTTATCAATTAAATTGCGCAAAATTTTTTAACAGGTGGCAACCTTCCTTTAAAATATTTTTTTTTTGGCAACACTCTTCAAAAATATTCGTAGCAGTTATTTTTCTTAACCCTCTTTAATTTGATACCAATATTGTAATATTTAATTTATTTCATCAGTGTAATTTAGTTAAACTTTGAAACAGGTGGCAACCCTAATCATATATATTTTCGGCTGTAAGCCTTCTTACCGCTCTTTAATTTGATACCCACATTGCAATATTTCATTTACTTAATCAACTTTACTGAGTTAAAATTTTCAAATAGGTGGCAACCCTCCAATTTTTTGCGATATCATTGGTTCTGGTATTATACCGAACAATACGAAAAAAAAATTATTCAAATCGGCTCAGCCGTTCTCGAGTTTTGACGACCGTGACATACGAGTGATCTGACAAAATTTATTTATTTTTTTTTCAGTTTTATTTCAACATAAATTGATTAAAAGAAAAATACTGGTAAAAATAAAATATTTCACACAAACAGGGTTGAAATTTGGGAATTCCTGCCCGTATTTTGTTTGTAAGTCAAATATAAGTGGCATTGTGCTACTGTGATAGCACGACCGAGTAATCATAGTCAACTTATGTACAGTAGTTGAAAAAAGTATAGCCGCACCAAATTTTGACAAGTTTTAAAATATTATTTTTGCTGTTATTTAATTTTGGTTCATAGTTCATTATTTAACAACATTGTGTGAATACCCAAATATTTTTTTTATCCCAATCACGAAAAATAATTTGTTGAAGTCTTTCAACAGAAGATTGCAGTATTTGTACCAATTTTTTTGTTTTGTACCAATAGCTCAATATAAAAATGCACAAGTCTGTACAAATGTACCAATCGAGTGACACTGCCTTAAAAATGTATGCAATTAAAAAAAATTCAACAAATTTTCGTAAGAATTTCGGGTTTTTAATTAGATTCTGAGTATGCAGTTTTGTAACCCATTTAATTCTAGTAGAATAAACCTGAAACAGAATAAAGTACAGAATAAAGTACAAGTTTCAAATGGCTAGAAATTATGGTTGATTTTTTAGAATTTTTAAGAAAGCTCGAAATTTGTACGAAAGTTTGTTGAATTTTTTTTGATATTGCCCAAAGTTTGAAACTTGGATTTACATGGGATAGGAGGTCAGAAAACCAACATGCACTTTGGATTTTTGAGAAAAAAATAGTGAGACACCCTAATGTTCATATTATATTAGAAAGTTAGACTTATTGTTAGAGCAATTGCAAAATAAAAATATTTATAAAAAAAGGAAAAAGAAAAACAAGCTGTGAGAGAATTTGTTCAAACAACAGGGTATGCGTCCTCATTTGTGCGATACATATAAATTTACTGGCATGTATAAATATATGTTTTTATGTATGTATGTAGATACAAATGTGCTCATGAATGTTATTCTGTTGCACATTGTGCATTGCAACAACTGTTGGTAATTGTTTTGGGCGGTAATTGCAGTTTTGCACATTGCATTATGCCATTACGCTGCATTGTGGCAACAAAAAAAAACAACAAAAACAGCAAATAGCTAACTTGCTTCCCCCCTGCCCCTTCCCAGCAAATCGCTAGGCATACTCGCCAACTAAACTTTTTACTCACATTTCTATGCACTTTTAGTCAGTCTGTCCAAATGCAGCTGTAGGTATCGAAAACATCGAAAGCATCGGAAAGCAAGTGGCCTCAGCGACTATTTATATTTATTTACACGTACCCTGCAGTGAAAAGCCAAACCAGTTAGAAAAAAAACTAGTTCATTAACTAGTATGTGCCTGCCAGTTCGACAATTTCGAAGAACTTAGGCGATCAGCGACATCTGCATTTGAATTGCCAAAGCCAAAAATAAAACGCAATTAATTGCTTTTCTTACAAATGTCGGCTGTGGCGTCACGTGAAGACTACTGGTTCTGGTTCTGAAATCGCAGGTTCGAGGCCGCTTGGAGGTGGTTAAGATTTTTAAAGTTAAATAAATGTAATTAAAAATAATTTATTCAATTTATAAATAAATAACAAATTTGAAAATCTAATTGCATTGCAAAAAAACATTTAGGAAGAAATGCTTGTGCTATAAAAACAAAGAAATTAAACAAAAATATTTTTTTTTTTAATTTAAAAATTACAATAAACAGCCTAAACAAAAAAATTAATTTATTAAAAATAAAAATTAAATAAAAAAATTTTCGCTGCGCCAGGATTTGAACCTGGGACCTCAGGCTTACCACGCGTGTGCTTTGCTCTGTCGGCCATTGTGACTGCTGGAGCGTCGCGAGCAAAAAGGCACACTAATGCTTTTCACGGGGCATGAATTGGCAGACTACCTCATCAACTGGTATGATGCTACTAGTATTTATACTAGTAGATGCTGATGCATAGCCTGACAATTGACATCTCGTAGGACATCGCAATGTTAAAAATACCAGTCGCTAACATTGGAAAAGGATAGAACATGAACTAGTTGAGCTGAAACGCAAACTGGTAGAATTCTAGTGCACAACTAGTAGCTTTCCCTGCAGGGTACCTACTCGTACATCGAGGGAGCGGAAGCCGCGTGAGCAATTCACAGCCGCAACAGACACCAGCCGAGTGCATTGGAAGTTGGCATGGAAATTGTGTTGAAGACACTGCAATTTCATTTAATAAATTTTATGTTCATGGCTTCAATGACTCGCGATGGATTCGTGAAAAGACTTCTCTCTCGCTGATTGCAATGCGCACAGCTAAAATTGCTGCATTTGTGGCATAAAAGTCGTTGCAGCGAATTTGTTGGCGTTTTGTTTTGCGCCAATTTCTTTGCTTTGTTGTTGGTTGTTTATTGCTCGCTATTGTTTTTTGCATATTTTTATGCTGTTTTCTTTATT
Source organism: Rhagoletis pomonella (assembly GCF_013731165.1). Classification (NCBI taxonomy): domain Eukaryota; kingdom Metazoa; phylum Arthropoda; class Insecta; order Diptera; family Tephritidae; genus Rhagoletis; species Rhagoletis pomonella. The sequence goes on from NW_023466748.1 coordinate 6,492, forward strand.
GTTGTTATAATGGAAATGCGCACCATGACTGCCAAGAAAATTGTGCCGAATTATTCTATATTATTATTAAGTATTATAAAAGTACGGAAAGGTGAGGCGGTTAATTTTATGAATATTAAATCGAATTATTCAGAGAAGGTACAAAGTAATAAATGAAAATAATAACAAACTAAGTGGTGATAAAATTGCTTTTTGGAAGTGGAATGTAGTGACGGCGACGAGTGGGCAAGTTCGAAAAAAGAACAAACTATACCTTTTTTACAATTTTTCTTTTGTCATGGAAATCTGAAATCTTCGTAGCACAATGTCTTGTCGAGTGTTATGACCCCGGTACGAAGTCTTGAATGGATCTTAGTCAAGAGTTATAAGAGTAATGGCAATGACAGGGGCAGTGGTAACGGGGATGCTAATGGTTATAGTAATGGTAATGATAATGCCAATAGTAATGGTAATGGTAATAGTAATAATAACGGCAATAGTATTGGTATTGGCTATGTTAATGGTGGTAGTAAGGGTAATGGTATTATGTAGTAATGAGCATGGTTTTAGTAATGGTATTGGTAATGAATTAGTAATGTCAATGGTAATGGTAATGGTTACTATATAGTTCCTATTTTTCTTTTTTTTTGTTCGTAGGAGAGGGAAATGCTTTATGCACTGGCCGGGGGCGCTAGTCTCTATACTACCTTCCCCGAGTGTGGGACTCCCACCGAAGCGTGTTGGGCTACCCACT
>NW_023466749.1:0-7223 GCF_013731165.1 Rhagoletis pomonella
ATTTGCCTACATTTCGCCAGCGTGCATATTCATCGAGAACATTCGCACGTACTTCCCGCCATTTTTGCCGCCAATGTACAAGGGTCGAATCATAGATTTCTTGTATATTGTAAGTCGTCGAAAATTTACATACATATTCCCGCCATTTTGCTGCCTATCTACATCGTACAAATTTGCCGACATCTCGCCATCGTATTGTAACTCGTTGAGAATATTTGCCAACATATTCTAGCTAGTTGCCGAAAATCAACAAAAGTCGAATCTTCGACTATACACCATAAATTTGCCTACATTTCGCCAGCGTGCATATTCATCGAGAACTTTCGCACGTACTTCCCGCCATTTTTGCCGCCAATGTACAAGGATCGAATCGTAGATTTCTTGTATATTGGAAGTCGTCGAAAATTTACATACATATTCCCGCCATTTTTGCTGCCTATCTACATCGTACAAAGTTGCCGACATTTCGACATCGTGTGTAACTCGTCGAGAATATTTGCCAACATATTCTTATTATTTGCCGCCAATTAACAAAGGTCTAATCTTACTATACTAGGACTATACTACATAAACTTGCCAACATTTTGCCAACAATTTTCTGCCAACCTACATTGTATAAATTTGCCGATATTTTACCAACGTGTGTAATTCCTCAAGAATATTCGTACGTATTTCCGCCAAATTTACAGCCAATCTGCAAACTTCGATTCGTAACAGCGAGTAGCAGGTATCAAGAATATTCGCGACACTAGGTCAAGTACATGTGGTGCTAATGCGAACGCGTTCCAAAATGAGTGAACAACGTCGAGTAGATGCAGGGAGTGATTCGGAGCTAAACGAAACTGTCGTTGAGGCACTGGGCACCCCTGCGCCACTTCAGCCACAGGGAACTACCAACCACATGGCCGCTCTTGTAGCGTCAATCACAGCTTTGCGCGAATCGATAAACGAGCTTCGCAACGAAACAAGTACTCAACGAGCCGACATTCAACAACTACGTGAACGAGTTGAAACGGATTACGTGGGGAATAGCCAACGTCCACGGATTCCCTACCAGTCAACCAACAGCCAAGAAGCGATTGTGTCCGGCCAGCATCAGCACTCGCCGTCATCGATGGTGACGCCGCCAGCGCCGACGACGTTGGTTCCGCCCAACCAACCGCCGGTTTTTATGGAAAATGCTGCTACAAGACTACAACCTTTGCCTATATTTGAAGGAAACGCAGAAGACTGGCCACTATTCATCGCGTGTTACCGGGACACAACCGCAGAGTTTGGCTACAGCAATAGGCAGAACCTTATACGCCTGCAAAGAGCGCTTAAGGGTGATGCAAAACAAGCAGTCACCTCGCTACTTATCTATCCCGAAAACGTTCCCAGTATATTAAAGGAACTTGAGTTCAACTTTGGGCGGCCAGACTTGTTGGTGCGTGCACAGTTGCAAAGGGTACAACAGTTTCAAAACATCCCCGAGAGCCGTTTAGACCAGATTTTGGATTTGTCAGCGCGAGTACGCAACGTAGTTGCGTTTCTTAAATCGGCAAGATGTGAACATCACTTGATGAACCCTACGCTGTTGGATCAGTTGGTCACCAAGCTACCGCCATCCAAGCAGTATGAGTGGGGTAAGCGTGTCGCTGAAATTGGATCATATCCAACCGTAGAAAACTTTTCCGAGTGGCTAAGCGAATTAGCCACAGTAATATCTCTAATGCCAAGAGTAGCTGACAGAGCCTATCCGCTTGCGCATACGCGTCAAGCAAACCAGCCAGTCACAGGTAGCCGACAAGCAGCAATAGCAGGGGGTGGTACTCGCCGACTGCTTCACAGCAGCGAGATTCATGATGAACGCCGCCAGCCGAAACGGTGCCCTCAATGCAGTCAAGCACACACGTTGACGGGTTGTCGTCAATTCGCTTCGCGCAACGTTAGCGACAGATGGACGGTAGTTAAGCGCCATCAACTTTGCTTCGGTTGTCTTGATAGTGGACACAATTTATTAACTTGTCAACGCAGAACCGAGTGTGGTATCAACGGTTGTCAACGAAAACACAACAAGTTATTGCATGCTACGAATGAAACTACAACCAATCAAGTAGAGCATGTCTACAACTGCCGACAGGAAAACCAGTCTACATTATTTAAGTTCCTACCTGTAACCGTGTGTGGCCCACGAGGGATGCTGGAAACTTACGCAATGCTGGATGAAGGTTCGTCGATTTCGCTGATAAGCGAGAAAGTCGCTACAAGCCTGGGTCTGCAAGGCCAATCGTCGTTACTGTCGTTGCAGTGGTACGGCAGAAACAAGTCAACAGAAAGATCGCGCAAGGTCTCATTTGAAATAAGAGGACCAGACTCAAACATTGCAATTAAAAATGTTAGAACCATACGTAACTTAAATTTGCCAACTCAATCTTTCGAGAAAGAAAATTTTAGTCATTTGAGTAACTTAGCGGTACCAAACTATACAAATGTAAAGCCAGAGCTACTTCTCGGGTTGGATAATTCGTTCCTCAGCATCTCGAGAGAGGTCATCGACAATGGACCCAGCCAACCAATCGCCGCCAAAACCAAGTTGGGTTGGGTGGTTTACGGTCCAACGCAGAGCGGCGCGAACGTACAAGCACGAGTAATGGTACTTAAGGAAACGAATTCGTTGAAGCAACTACATAAGATTGTGGAAGAGTACATTGCCGCTGACACAGTAGCCGTCAAATCACCGGTCAACGCCATTCTGGAGTCAGACGACGATAGCCGCGCAAAGAAGATTTTACAGGAAACAACGAAATGCATCGGAAGCCGCTACGAGGTCGGCCTGCTATGGCGCAAAGGCGATATCGAGTTCCCAGACAGTTATAGCATGGCAAAGAAGCGCTTGTTAAACATTGAAGCAAGGATGAGAAAAGATAACAAGTTCGCCGCGAACTACATCACAGAAATCAATAAATATGTCAACAAGGGTTATGCAAGGCAGATGTCGGTGGAGGAAGCTGATACTGTAAAGCCGGCAACATGGTACCTACCACATTTCGGTGTAGTGAATGCTCACAAACCGGAGAAGCTACGCGTCGTGTTTGATGCAGCCGCAACCACACTTAGCACGTCACTCAACAGTGCCTTGCTCAAGGGACCTGAGAAGGTGCAATCCTTATTAACAATACTCTTCAAATTCCGGCAAGGAGTCATCGCCGTCGCTGGAGACATCGAAGAGATGTTCTCCCAAGTACGAATCCGAACTGAAGACCAAGACGCGCAACGATTTTTGTGGCGCGATGGTGATCCCAGTAAGCCAATTCGGGTATATACCATGACCTCCATGATATTCGGTGCAGCCTGCTCTCCGTGTTGTGCGGAGTACGTAAAAAACATTAATGCCGTCAAATTCAGTTCCCAAATGCCAAAGGGAGTTGATGCCGTTGTAAACAAGACGTACGTCGACGATCTTGTGATTAGCTTTACAAATGCCAAAGAAGCTGAACAGACGATAAAAGAGGCCGTACAAATTAACGCAGCAGCCGGATTTAAACTCCGAAAGTTCGTGTCAAACTGTAAAACGCTAGAAGCAAGCTTGAATGATAAGGAAAATCTGCCGTCAACCATTGTTAAATTGCAGCGAGAAGAAGGCGTCGACAAAATACTTGGCATGTTCTGGAACACAATAACGGACAAATTCGAGTTCCACTTTAAGTTTTTTAAAATAGCTCGTGACATCTTGCAAGGCAAACGACCGCCTACAAAGAGGGAACTTCTGGGAATCGTAATGTCAATTTACGATCCTTTTGGTTTGCTTACGAACGTCACCATTTCGGCCAAGCTACTACTGCAGTCATTATGGAAGGAGAACATTATGTGGGACGAAGAATTACCACCGCATTTGGCTATGCAATGGATAACCTGGTGGTCGAAATTCCAGTCGGTCAAGTCATTGTCGATTCATCGCTGTTATTCAAGCTTTATACCAAATGCGGACGATATTCAACTACATATCTTCGTGGATGCCAGCACGAGCGCATATGCCTCAGCAGCGTACCTAAGGGTACAAAAGGGCGACACGGTAGAAGTAGCATTAGTTTGTGCCAAAGCAGCATGCGCACCGCTAAAGACAACGACAGTTCCCCGCCTGGAACTGCAGGCAGCCGTCATGGGATGCCGAATCAAAAGTCTCATCGAAGAAAGCCTCGACATCACAATCAACAAAACCCTACTCTGGAGCGACTCACAAACAGTTATTTTGTGGATACGTTCGCATACAAGGGCGTATAAGCCGTACGTCGCCCATAGAATTGCCGAGATCCTTACCACGACTACGATAGATCAGTGGCGTTGGTTGCCTACTGCCATGAATGTGGCAGACGACGCAACACGCGCTCAGCCGAGTCTCGAGTTTTCACAGCACACACGCTGGTTTAAAGGACCAGATTTTCTACAACAAGCCGAGGAATGTTGGCCACGAGAAACCACCCTAACGCCAGACGAACGTGCCAACAAAGAAGAAACCAGCCGATGTTTGCTTGCCTGCAACACAGGTGAGACATTTATCACATTTACTAATTTTTCATCATTCTTGAAGTTGACGAGAACCGACGCTTGGGTACTTCGATTTACCAACAACGCCAGAAAGAAGAATTGCAAAGACGGAGAACTAGGGTTTGATGAATTAACCGTAGCCGAAAAGTTGATATGCCGGATAGTCCAGAAGGAAGTGTACCCGCAAGAAATTGAACTCTTACACAGAAAGGAACCATTGTCAAAGAGATGTAGCCTTTATCCTCTCACTCCCTATTTAGATGATAGTGGATTGTTGCGGGTGTATGGGAGAATAGACGCTGCATATTGCTTACCACTCGCCGCCCGCCGTCCGATTATCCTGCCAGGAAGCCATTATGTCGCTGGACTAGTTGTAGCGGACCACCATCGAGAGCGACACCATCAAAACGACAACTTGGTAATGAACGAGATTCGCCAACGTTATTGGGTAACGGCCATACGCGGTACACTGAAGAACGTTAAGAGGCATTGCCCAGTTTGTATACATGAGAGAGCTAAACCAGCCGACCCATTAATGGGTCAATTGCCAAAAGATCGACTTACACCTTATGTTCGACCATTTTCCTACTGCGGAGTGGACTATTGTGGCCCATTTAACGTCGCTATCGGTCGCAGAAGGGAAAAACGGTGGATTGCGCTGTTCACCTGCCTGACAACCAGAGCAGTTCATCTTGAGTTGGCGGAAAACCTCTCAACCGATGCGTTTATACTGTGCCTTCGCAACTTTGTTAATCGGCGGGGCGTACCCATACGTATCCGTAGCGATAATGGTACGAATTTTGTTGGCGCCCAAAAGGAGATAAACCAGAGTGAAAGATTATTCGATTTCGACGCTATCGAACGCGAAATGTCCAGGCGCAAGATTGAATGGGTATTTAACTGTCCAGCTGACCCAAGTAGCGGAGGCTGTTGGGAGCGTCTGATTCAATGCACCAAGCGACTTCTACATCGAGTTTTGAAGGAAGAGGCGCCGAGGATAGGCACTTTTCAGAGCGTTCTCATTGAGATCGAGAACATAATCAACAGCCGACCATTAACCGATATTCCTTTGTTGCCAGGAGAGGCGGAGCCTCTTACGCCTAACCATTTTTTGGTTGGCTGCCTAAACTCCACCCAAACGCCACACCCCGAAGAAGAACGTCTTTGTCTCAGGAAGCAATGGAAGATATCCCAAAATTTAAAAGATCGTGCTTGGAAGAGATGGACGCTGGAGTACTTGCCACGTCTGCTCTGTCGCCCTAAGTGGAGAGAGGAGGTAGCAGCACTCAAACCGGGAGCGGTTGTCATAGTATGTGATCCTTCAGCACCGCGGAGCCGTTGGGAAAAAGGAAGGGTCACAGAAGTCTTTAAAGGAAGCGACGGCAGAGTTCGAAGCGCTAACGTCCGCACATCACATGGAATCCTTCGACGACCTATTCGAAGGCTAGCCGCCTTGAGATGTTGCGAACCCACTGATGATTCGCCAGGAGGTGGAATGTAGTCAACTACAAAACCCTCACTATGTGGCAACACCACATTGAGCTGTCAGCTCGCAGCAACCACAGCCAACATCAACTGCCGTATTCAGTTTTTTACACATTCATTCGCCCACCAAACCGAGAGAAGACACAAGCTTTAGCATTTTAGCCTAGCCTCTTTAGTCTAGCCATTTTAGTCTAGTTATCGTGTATTTTACTTCGTCTTCAAATGTAACCAGTTCATTGTTGTATTGCTTAATTATACTTTAAATCAAAAATAAATAAGCGTTTTTTGTTGCAAGCCGGTACGACGTCCATAACAGGTATATTAATTTTTTTCACATAACGGTTGTTTGTAACAGCCAAAACGAATCGAGATAGATTTAGAAAAATGTATACATAAATGCTCAGAATGAATAGAGGAATCGATTAAGCCATGTTTGTATGTCCGTCCGCCTGTCCGTCCGTCCGTGTACACGATAACTCGAGCAAAAATTGAGATATCTGAACGAAATTTGGTATGTAGGTTTCCAGTAATCCAAGGTAGGTTGGTATTGAAAATGGGCGAAATCGGACTGTAACCACGCCCACTTCCCATATAACGGTAATTTCCAGAAATACGAAAACTGCGATATTTTAATAACTACTGAAGATAATTCACTCAAAATTGATATTTACAATAATTTTCAGACGAAAAATAAGAATATTGTAAATTTTTGGAAAATGGGCGTAGCCACGCCCACTTACAGTTACATGTGTATATCTTGGTAACCGCTGCACCAAATTCTTCCAAACTTGGCACAGTTGTTGGTCTTGATACAGCATACTAAATGGCTGAAAATTTAAAAAATCGGATAATGACCACGCCCACATCCCATATAATGGTAATTTTCGGAAATACGAAAACGGCGTTTTTTTAGTAACTACTGAAGATTATTCACTCAAAATTGATATTTACAACAATTATTAGACAAAAAATAAGAATATTATAAATTTTTGGAAAATGGGCGTAGCCACGCCCACTTATGGTTACATGTGTTTATCTTGGTAACCGCTGCTCCAATTTCTCCAACTTGGCACAGTTGCTGGCCTTGGTACAGCATACTAAATGGCCAAAAATTTAAAAAATCGGACAATAACCACGCCCACATCCCATATAACGGTAATTTAGAGAAATACAAAATCTTCGAAAAATCAGTAAATATTAAAGCTAATTTA
>NW_023466750.1:0-7223 GCF_013731165.1 Rhagoletis pomonella
ATGGAGCACACAAGTTTCATGAAGAGATAATTAAACATATATGTATGGATGTATGTATATATGTACGCAAACTTACACACACTTGTATTTTGCTAATAATTATGATAATGGTGCAGTAGACAGATTTGGGCCGCGCTTCTTCCCCATATTAGGATGCTTGAACTGTTTTAATAAAAATTGCATCAGCAAAGTTCCTTTTGGTGCACCTTAGTCTGTGAAAGCACGCCATCTGTTTATCTGCTATCATTAATATTTCACCCTAGGATAGGGGAATCGAACACGCTACCTTCGTTCTATTGAAGAATGTGCTAGCGCAAAACCATTTACCTAAAGCAGTCGCCATTTGATTTGCTCTCAACACAAATACATGCATGCAATTTTTAGCTTTGACTGTATTTGTGTATTTCTCTGTTATTTATTACCCAGTCCCATTAGTTTTCCCATTTCACCGCCCATGTTGCAGCGATAAATTTCCTTTTACCATTATGCATTATCATAATATTATTTTTGAACTCATTCATTTTCCCATTGATATTCGTGCTTTGATATTCCGGTGATTGCTGCTATTGCGATGGCAACTCACTCTTTCTCTTTCTCTCTCTCTCTTACTCACTCTTGCGTGACACTGCTGCAGTTTCCTTCCTTTTTCCCATTTCATTTAATGTAATTTAACACATCGCCGTCTGTGCAATCATTATGATTTATAATAACAAAAATTATCTTTTTCCGTTATTAATTAATCATAACAACCGACAGTTGTTGGTGACAATAATAACACGAACAACAAAACAAGGAAGAAACTACTATAAGGGGAAATGTATAGTACACAGGTTGCCATAGATATCTACTATACGTAACTGCTGACCCTTTCTACTTAAAATATCGGAGTGAAAGGATATCAACGCTTTGTACTTTGTAACGGTGGCTTCATTATTATTGAAAATGCTACTGTAGTAAATAGGTAAAAGTCAACATGACAGCAATTGATTATATTTAATTATGACATTCTGCTTTCGATGATGAAAGGAAGTGAACGGCATGTGAAATGAGGACAGCTTTGTGCTAAAAAAAAATAATAAAGCAGGGTTAGTAGTTGAAGTTGAAAATGGGGCTACCATTAATAATAATAATAGAATGGCGCTTACACATATGTTAGTGTTTGGCCGAGCTTCTCCTCCGATTTGTGGCGTGCGCCTTGATGATGTCGCACAAAGCGGAGGGACCTACAGTTTTACGCCGACTCCGAACGGCGATTGTATTTTTATGAGAAGCTGTTTTTCATGGCAGAAATACACTCGGAGGTTTGCCATTGCCTGCCGAGGGACGACCGCTGTTAAGAAAAAAAACTTTTTCTATATTTTTTTGCGATGTTGCTTTGACCACGGCTTGAACCTGATGCTGGTGCTGATGAGTGAAAGCGCGCACTGCTTACCACTACACCACAGCGGGCTACCATTAAACTGACTGTAAAATAGACTGGGGCGTGTAAAAAATGTTGCATAGTACATCATTCCCTTGGTTTTAAAACGTAAAGAGTTTAGGTTAGGTCAATCTGGCCGGCATTCATCCCCGATAGATACCTTGCGCTGTCAGTTAAAGTTGGAATTTAGGCTTTAAAGTAGAGATCACAAATGATGTCTGTAGTGATTTCAGCTCTACTTTTCAGATGTATTTTACCTCCTCGCATCGATAGACTCCTAAGCAGTTTAGTCGTATTTCAGGCAGTGCTGCGCAACGGCATAAAAGATGCTCTACGGTTTCCATGGTCTCCAGTTCACGGCACTTCATGCATCTGTCTATGTTGGTGACACCAACTAGCCCTGAACTGCCTAAACATACTATTGCCTATTTTGTTATGCAAGTTTTGGAGTGGTCTTAAAATGTAGTTTGCTAGTTCGAGAGTTAGACTAGTAGTGCACTTGGCAGCCAATAGATATGCAATCTTCTGTTTGCGGCCAGTCTGTCGATGGCTCTACCAGTGCATGTTCGTTTTAATGGGTAAGCTAAAAAATTGCGCAGAAGCCGTGTTAGGATTGCCTCAGAGTACTCGGGCATACAAATGTCAAGGAGCGCCAAAAAAAAACTGTCACATTAGTTAGAACTCGGTGAAGAAATTCATCGGTACACAGCCGGCTTACTGGGTACAGCTCTACTACTTCAGTAAGTCTTAATTTGCCACAGAAACACTATGATTACTATCAAAGTTTCGACGCCTGACAGCAATCAAAAACGTTCCTTGCCCTAATTCACAACGCTGCACCTGGTTGAGCTTCTGATACTCTGGGAACCTTACGAGGGGGGTGAGTGATGTTGAACTATGGGTCAATTTGGACTGAGTGCAAGAAAATGCCTACCCTAAATTCTATAAAAAATATTTGATTGTTATAGATATGGGTATTTCTATGAACTACTTTATCATTTAGAGTTTCCTATTATCTAACCATTTTCCTAGATATTATAGCTTAAAAAACCTGTTTAAGTAAAATGTTAAAAATTCGCTTTAGCGCCACATATATTTTTTCCACAGATCAATCAATTGATAATCCATATTCAGAGCGTAGATGAGGGAATTTTCCTTTAACAGTCCCTGCATTATCAACGGAGCGGTAAAGAGTTTTTTTTATAAAAGAGATATTAACATGAAGCATTCAATTCTTTTTGATTGTTGATGCTTCCGACAGGGCTGGCGTATGATGAATTTTTGGAATGAATGAGACAAACCGTGTCATTCTATGTACTCTGTACATTAATCATTTACTTTTGAATGCTATTCTTCGAGATAGCCATTTATGTCTAAATTTAAAGATACAGAAGCGATCAGGGTAGGCTGATAGGAATTTTGACAATTACATAGGCTATTTACAGCTTGATGATAACTATTATTCGTAGCGGATATGCTTTTACTCATAAAAAACACTGGTCGACGGCCAAAATTTACCAGAGACGCCGTTATGAAATTCGTATGTAAAATCACCCCCTGATTCCGAAAATCTAGGTTATTTTTAATTTTATGGTACCGTTTTTGAGATATTTGCAATTTACCGTTTTTGCAAAAAAAAAAAAAAAATGGGTCCACTTAATCATATATATCTCAAGAACGAATTAAGCAATTCCAAAACGGTTTGAAGCTTTTAAAAGGTAATAAAATTTTCTATAAGCTGTGCATACAACACTTTTTGCTAGGCCCTGTAGATTCAAAGATAATGAACAATCGTTACCGATTTTTTCAATTTTTTTTGTAAAAATATAAAAAAAAATTGTACTTTGCGGGGAAGGATCTCGAAAACCTTTTATTTTTTTGCAGATTTTTTTTTTCTCCCTAAGCTCTGTTATATTACAAAAAAATAAGGTATCATCGAAGAAAATCGATGCAAAACTACGTAAGTTATAAGCGATCAAATAAAAATACCCAGGTTGCGCAATTTCAACGTATACCTCAAAACGTATGTATGGTATAAAGAAGAGTGAAATATCTAGCTATGCTCTGTTTCTATTGAGTTAAAAGTTCAATTTATGAATGAAATTACCCATATTTTTAACTTTTTTTTTAATTTATTTATGTTTATACTATATTCTAACAATCTTTATCTTAATTTGATTTTACTATGTTGTCGAAATAATTATGTGTTCTACTTTGACGCTTATTCAGTTTAGGATCGGTTTCTCTTGTGAGAAACCAGCAGTAATCACCCATCATTGCGACGTCCCAGAATCCTTGATATCGATTCTCAATTAATTTCATTTGCTGATGAAACCTTTCGCCATGTTCATCACTTTCGTCGCCAAGATTTGCCGGAAAAAAGTTCAAATGTGAGTGGAGAAAGTGAATTTTTAAAGACATATTTACGCCCATTTTCGCATAATTATTGATTAGGTCGTTCACTATCTGCTCGTAGTTAGGGCTTTTGTGTCTACCGAGAAAAGAAGCAACGACCTTTTCAAAGGATTCCCACGCTGCTGCCTCAACTGATGAGAGTAGTCCTTTGAATTGATTATTGTTGATCAACTTTCTTATTTGTGGTCCAACAAAAATACCTTCCTTTATCTTGGCTTGAGAAATATCTGGAAAAACTGTTTTCAAATAGTCGAATGCTTCGCCTTCTTTGTCCAAAGCCTTAACAAAGTTTTTAATGAGACCGAGCTTGATGTGTAAGGGTGGAAGTATGATTTTCTCTTACTTGACAAGAGGGGTGTATTTGATGTTATCCACACCAACGGTAAACTCGACTCTTTCCGGCCAATCCTTTCTGACGTAGTGGTCCTTACGAGCTCGGCTATCCCACTTGCAGAGGAAGCAGCAGTGCTTGGTGTAGCCACTTTGTAGACCGCATAGCATTGCAACGACTTTGAGATCAGAACATATTTTCCAATCATGCTCTTCATATTTGATAAATTTGAGTATTTTTTGCATTTCCTCGTAGGTTTCCTTTGTATTTACTGCATGTGCAATCGGGATAGAAGGCTTTTTGTTACCAATATGCAATAATACAGCCTTCAAACTCAGTTTATTGCCGTCTATGAACAATCGCCACTCTTTTGAATCATATGTTTGACCAAACTCTTTGAATAAACCAGGGATGTCGTTGCAGTAGCATATACTGTCTTTCTTGGTATAGTGTTTGGAAAATGGTTCGTGACGAGTTCTACTATATGTCACCTTAACATCGGATGACACAAATTTAAATTGTTGCATACGAGAAGTGTGGATCTCGGCCTTTTCCTTGGATAGTTCCAAATCTCTTATCCAATCATTAAGTTGTGCTTGTGACAGAACGTTTCTTTCGTTTTCCATGCGAAATTCAGTAAAACTTGATCCCCCGCACTCAGATGTTACTGTTGACAATGGAACTGGATCCGCAACTGCCGTTGAATGTAGTACTGGTAATGTCACTGTAGGTACGCTAGCATAGGTTACTCCTCTTGATCTTCCAACGCCAAGTACTTTTGTTTGACAAATATAACACTCTATTGAATGGCAAGTAGGTTCTCTCCATATCATTGGTGTATCAAATTTTGTTTGTTGTCCTGATTCCCACTGAATCAATTCTACTCGACACGATGTACACAAAGTGTTCGGTGTCCATGGTTTTTCAGCATTTAGGCTCAATTCCAAAATACTTGGAGTATAAAGTTATATTGGCCACACATGAAACAGAACATATCTGGATCCTTATTACACTCAAATTCTCGCGTCCTTTTGAAATTAGACTTATGAACTGAACTATCTCCGGCGAGCCTTGAAGATGTTATGAAGTTTCAAAGCGCATTAACTCATATTTATACTCGGAACAAGAATAAAATTGAAAAAATCAAATCTTACCTAGACAGAAAGGTTCCTTTTTATAACAAGCCGGGAAAAGAAAATACTACCTGTTTTAGATGTAGGCTTTAGAAATTTTCTGTGTCTTATAATTTTGAAAATCTACCTGCATACTTACCCATAACTGACGGAAATACATGTTTATAACTACATGCCTACAGCAGGTTTCGAACCCAACCACTCTTCCTTTTGATGCAACCACTCTACCTACTATAATACAATTCGAGTATTAAAAGTACTATTTGATTTATTTAAAGAAAAAGTGTTATCATTGTTATGGTGTTATTCGTTTATCCGGATAATATCTCACTTGCACTTTATACCTTTAATATATGTATGTATGTATAGGTACATACATTGAAGTTGCGCAACCTGGGTATTTTTATTTCATCGCTTATAACTTACGTAGTTTTGCATCGAAAAAAATAAAAGGTTTTCGAGATCCTTCCCCGCAAAGTACAATTTTTTTTATATTTTTACAAAAAAAATTTAAAAAATCGGTAATGATTGTTCGTTATCTTTGAATCTACAGGGCCTAGCAAAAAGTGTTGTATGCACAGTTTATAGAAAATTATTACCTTTTAAAAGCTTCAAACCGTTTTGGAATTGCTTAATTCGTTCTTGAGATATAGTTATATGATAAAGTGGACCCAATTTTTTTTTTTTTTGCAAAAACGGTAAATTGCAAATATCTCAAAAACGGTACCATAGAATTAAAAATAACCTTGATTTTCGGAATCAGGGGGTGATTTTACATAAGAATTTCATAACGGCGTTTCTGGTAAAGAGAAAAAGTTGAAATTTGTGGTCCAGTGAAATAGCTCTATGGAATAGCTTAAGTCGTTTTGATCATCTTCAACTAAACATATTTGTGTACCAATTTAAGCCATAACACTTGCATCCATAACTTTTTGTGTATCTCTAAGCACACATTGAATACGTAAACCCACAGCAACTATTTGCCGTTAACTTCCTTAACTGTTTTCAGCATTTTTTGGCGCAGTCCATGCGGTAACATAACTTGCATATTTATGTGCCAGTTAACGCCTACTTTTCTTGCAAATATACATACATACCTACATGTATTAAGGTGGAGGATAAAACCATTTTTCGTTATTTAATGATAATCGGACGAAATAATTGACATTTCGGTTTGAAAAAAAAACTCGCATAGAGGCTACGGTTGAAGCGGATTTCTGAAAAATCTATATAAAAAAATTCTCCAGTTGTGTGTATTTTACAGATGCCAGTCAATTTCTGCCCGAACACCATCGAATAATGAAAACACGGTTTCATCACTCCACCTTAATGCGTATAAATATGGGTATCGTTTATTTATATTTGCCAGCATGTAATTTTGTACATACATATTTACGTTTAAACTCTTCTTTTGCAGGTGCGAAAATGTCATGACATGTCCCATACGACCAATTGGTTCCGGCAAAGAGCACTGCCCCTACGATTGGCTTGCCGTTTACGATGGCCGCGATGAGCATTCACCACTTATTGGCAAATTTTGTGGGATGGGCAAATTTCCGTTTAGCATCATTGGTGAGTAGCTAAAGTGTTTATTTTGAATGTAGTATTTAAGCGTAGAGTTTTGTATAGTGAAAAATAAAATAAAATTAAACTAAATTAAAAAAGATAAAATAAAATAAATAAAAAATAATAAAAGATAAAATAAAATAAATAACAAAGTAAAAAAAGAGAAAATAAAATAAAATACTATAAAATAAAATAAAATACAATAAAATAAAATTAAATAAAGCAAAATAAAATTAAATTAAATTAAATTAAACTAAACTAGAATAAATTAAATCAAATTAAATCAAATTAAATTAAATCAATTAAAAATTAAATAAAATAAAATAAAATAAAATAAAATAAAATAAAATAAAATAAA
>NW_023466751.1:0-7222 GCF_013731165.1 Rhagoletis pomonella
CTAGATGGACGACTTAGCTCGCATGCTCAGGAGACCCGGTAGAACTCGACGTGCCATCGATTTCCTGGGGTCTGCTCTTAAATTTGTGGATGGAGTCCCCGACCATCAAGACTTACAAATTTTTACAGCTACCAAAAATAAAATTACATATAAGGGCTGGAAACAGACAAATAGAAATAAACAAAGAAATTCAAGAAAAAATTGATGAAATAACAGGCAGAATTAACAATATCAATACTAGAAATGCAATTGATTATGAAGTGGTCACTCTACTCATGGCACGAAGAAATAGAATAGTTACTGATAATTTAAAAAAACATGTTGTATGGTGTAGCCTTAGCAAAATAAAGCATTGCAGAAAATCTGTAGGATATAACTATTGTAGTAACGGGTGATTTTTTTGAGGTTAGGATTTTCATGCATTAGTATTTGACAGATCACGTGGGATTTCAGACATGGTGTCAAAGAGAAAGATGCTCAGTATGCTTTGACATTTCATCATGAATAGACTTACTAACGAGCAACGCTTGCAAATCATTGAATTTTATTACCAAAATCAGTGTTCGGTTCGAAATGTGTTTCGCGCTTTACGTTGTTCAGCGATGAGGCTCATTTCTGGTTGAATGGCTTCGTAAATAAGCAAAATTGCCGCATTTGGAGTGAAGAGCAACCAGAAGCCGTTCAAGAACTGCCCATGCATCCCGAAAAATGCACTGTTTGGTGTGGTTTGTACGCTGGTGGAATCATTGGACCGTATTTTTTCAAAGATGCTGTTGGACGCAACGTTACGGTGAATGGCGATCGCTATCGTTCGATGCTAACAAACTTTTTGTTGCCAAAAATGGAAGAACTGAACTTGGTTGACATGTGGTTTCAACAAGATGGCGCTACATGCCACACAGCTCGCGATTCTATGGCCATTTTGAGGGAAAACTTCGGAGAACAATTCATCTCAAGAAATGGACCGGTAAGTTGGCCACCAAGATCATGCGATTTGACGCCTTTAGACTATTTTTTGTGGGGCTACGTCAAGTCTAAAGTCTACAGAAATAAGCCAGCAACTATTCCAGCTTTGGAAGACAACATTTCCGAAGAAATTCGGGCTATTCCGGCCGAAATGCTCGAAAAAGTTGCCCAAAATTGGACTTTCCGAATGGACCACCTAAGACGCAGCCGCGGTCAACATTTAAATGAAATTATCTTCAAAAAGTAAATGTCATGGACCAATCTAACGTTTCAAATAAAGAACCGATGAGATTTGCAAATTTTATCCGTTTTTTTTAAAAAAAAAGGTATCAAGCTCTTAAAAAATCACCCGTTATAAATATGCAAGATGTTTGCCTTTTACAACTTCTAAACAACCATACAGCAAATTGTCCCACTACGGCGGCGGACCACTTAGAAGAGATTGAAGTAATTAGAGACGGGTTAATCATCGCACGCACAAGTAAGCTAGACATCGAAGAAAATGGAGAAATGATTAGAGCTAATGGAACCCTGTTAATTACATTTGAAAAATCACTTACGATAAATGGAGAGAAATTCAGAGCAAATCATCAGATCGATATTATTGAGCTCCTAGCTCCTAAGAAAACTAGTTTAAAAGAGACAAGTCAACAAAAACACCTATCATTGCCATTCCTTTATAAACTGCATATTCGAAATAACGAGCGAATGGAAGAGACAAAAGTCGTCCTTGAAAATAGGAAATGGATGTGGTATGGCGTAATTGCAATGCTCACAGCAATCATAATAGTAATATTGTATATGAAGTTAATACCATGTTCTGACCGACAACGAAAACACTTTGAAAGCGAGTTTTGGTATTGTGGGCTGAAGACTCTTCACACCGGCTGTTAGTGTTTTCGTTGACATTTCTTACATCCCCTGATTACAGTTTCGCTACGCAAAAACCAAACCAAAATGCTTTTCCCTCATTTTCTTTTCATTAGCAACCTCTTACTTTCATTCTTATTTTACTTTTGCCAGCCAATTAACAATAAATCCGAAATGGCGTATTAAAGATGATAAAATATGACTTCCACTTCGATAAATAATCGAAAAAAAAATGAGAGAAGACACCGATTGGAATGAGTGGAACGTGAGTTTTCAAGTAGTTTTCAGCGAAAACTGGTTTTCGTTTGACAGATTTTACATGGACGAAAACACAAGTTTTAAGTCGAAAACCAGTTTTAGCAACGAAAACATGTTTTCGATGTCGGTCAGAACATGGCATAAAGCCCAGAATTATCAAAATAAAAACTGACACTGACCAGCCTCAACATAGTTTGTCAACGATGAACATTGCCAAAAGCAAAGATATTAGAGCCCGCTTGGAAGCAATTGTGTCTGAGGGCAACCACATTTGAGGGGGAGGGTAGTTAACATATGTATGTAGTGGAATGTGCCACTGGACACCAGCAACAATAGCAGCAGCAGCAAATGTACAAACGTGGGAACGAATGCATGTACGTGACTAAATATGAATACAAATGCAGCGTCAACAATTTAGCTTTAAGAAATTAGAAAATAAGAAATAGAATTTAGAAGTAGCATAGGTAGATCAGAATATGAATATTCAAATAAAGCCACTCTTGATTTGACAACCAAAAACATCTAGTATACATATGAGTGTACATACGCACCCCGAGCATGCAGAGCGCCGCTCTGAGAGCGGTGACAACACACCCACACATGCATAGTACATGTTAACCGTACAAATCGCGTGCTGTGGTGTTGATGGATATTCAACATTTGAAAGCAAATTTATATGTCTGGGTGTAGCTGAGTGCGCAAAGATGCATGCCACAATTTGTTGATATCCAGTGAGATGATCAGGGTTCGAATTCCACTGCAGGCAACATGCAAGTTAAATATTTTTTTTTTAGTTTTTGTCTTGATTTATTTCACTTCACGGATGCTTTTTCAGAACGAACGAGGTCATTTTAATATGCGCGTAATTGAATTGAATATTTACCAATATACAGTACTTTCGTTGACGTTTATAGTAAGATCAATTAGGTTTCTATTTGATTTTAATATTTTTTTCCCTCAGTGTAGCTTTTAACATTAGTCAGATAGATGGGCAAGAGATGCTGATGGGCTTCAAAATCATCATAAACAAAATGAAAGTGTGTGTGAAAATAGTGAAGTGGTCGAATTTCGATAACTGGGCGATACTAGTACATACATATATAATAGGCGAAGGGATCTACATATGTATAGAATAGGCGAAGGGCTTTTTTGTCCAGGACAAAAGATCTGCACCGTTCGCTCAATTTTCAAAAATGGGGTGTCAAATTAGACACTTGGCCTGTAGATGTGCAAACTGGTTTTATTGTTTTGAACAGAGTTGCCGCCTGTAGAACAATTGAATTCAAATTATTTATTTATTATAGGTAGGTACAATAATACAATTATTATACCTAGTAACTAATGGAGTGCTAGCTACCAAGGCCTTCTATTATAACCGCGTCGTTCGTTCGATTTTCTAAAATGAGGTGTCAAATAAAATGCTTGGACTGCAGATATGCGATAAGGTTTTCGTTTTTGGAAAAGAGTTGCCACCTTTTAAAAAAATTATATTCAAATTATTATTACAATTATTACAAAATACGTATCAATGAAAATGGTATTGAAAAACTTTGTTTCTTAATTTAACTTTAGGAGGGTTGCCACCTGTTTCAAAAATCAAATTCAATTTTAATTAACGGAATTACATAGTTAGGAGAAATATGTTTCAAATTATGTGTGCAAAACGAAAGGGGGTTCTGAAGGTAGTAGTTTGAAAATATTTTGAAGAGGGTTGCCACCTGATTTAAACGGCGAATTTAGTTAACTTATCCAGAAGTTATATTAAATGTCAAAATATGGATGTCAAACAAAAGAGTGTTTTTAAGTCTTTAGTTTGAACGCTAAGAATATTTTTGTGGTGTTGGAAGAGGGTTTCCATCTTTTTGAAAATTTAATTCAAATTATTAAATAAGCTAAATTAATTATTAAAATGTGGGTATCCATTGAGTGAGGTTTGAAAAATCTTTATATCTGAAATATCAACAATTGTCATCAACATGTTTAAAAAATTAAATTCAACTTTATTCATCAGTTAACTAAAATATATATCAAAATGTCAGACGAAGAATATTTAAGAATGTTTTAGCTTTTGGAGGGGGTTGCGACCTGTTTAAAAAGTCGAATTTAACTAACTTTTACGCAAGTTAATGGAAATATGAAGCGGACGGGTGTTAAGAAAACTTGCGTTTGAATATTTAGAATGTTTGACTACAGATACATATGTATGTATGTACATGCATACAGATGGACATACATACATATTTATGTATATACTCATGTACATATGTGGCTAAAAAAACTTTAAAATAGCAATTAATTTGTAAAGATTGCTAGCTCCCATAATGAGTGTCTGTCGATCAGGAACATTGGAGAAGGCGGCTTATTTTGACAACTGCTAATAGCCACAGTAGCGATCGGGCTGTGAAGAGGGGAGATAAGTAATTAGCAAAGCTTTTCTATTGACTGAAAGTGTTAAGTTCGCTCTCATTCATTAAAATATAGTGTAATGTAGTGTTGTACGTATGCACATTAGGGTGGTCCTTAAAAAAATTAAATGAACTTTGTTCCGATTGGTGACGGTTAAAGCGTGTCGAACAGGGGCAAAGTACAGATTCCTCTATAAAGAGTCAAAAAATTTAAATTGAATTTGTTTCATCGAATACCCAAAATCGATACTTCCATAGTCGAAGATATCACATATAAATTTTGCTGTTGCACTTTGCCCTTTGTGCGACACACCTTAACCGTCTCCAATCGGGGCCAAAATTTATATGTGATATCTTGGACTATAGTCAGTAGCGGAACCAGCCGGGGGGGGGTATTAAGGGTTAAACTACGTGTCAGTCAGCGGCGGACCCACGGGGGTGTTTTAATACATAGACGCCATATTATACATACCTATGCGCCATATTAAAACACCGCGCGTGGGTCTGCCACTGACCGACACGTAGTTTAACCCCCAAAACCCCCCGCTGGAGCCGCCACTGACTATAGTAGCATCGACTTAAGGGTTGGGGCTTAGGAATTTAATGTAAAAATTTGATTCCGCCTTTAAGGACCACCCTAATTTACATACATTATATTGCACATGAATGTATGTAAAAACAGCATGTCGACAAGTTGTTGCTGTCAATGTAAAGACGAGTACTGGTGGCTTAGTGAAGAGGTAGGTACTCAAGCAATAACACAACAACGTGGGGCCGCCGGCAAAAACCAGCACTGGAGCACCGAGATTGAGAGTCATTGAGGAAAGTGCATGCATTGCGGCAAGCGAACTACAACACATCAAATAAAAATAAGTAGGTAGCACAAAAAAAACGCGAAATCACATAGTAGCCCCATGACCTAGTGCCTGATTCATTGAACTGATGACTGGGTTGTAAACATGTCCGCGATGAATAAAAGTGAATGATGAAAGTCGTAAAATGCTGGCAAGTAATAAATATGTGAAGAAAAAACCTCAAAAACTCTGTAAGTGCCGCGAAACGAATGGCAAACTGCTATTTTACGATGAAGACGCAGTTAACAACAAACATAAAGTGACAACGTCAAAAAGAAATTTCGTTCAAGGTCAGCTAAAAAGCGGCGGTTTATGTCTGAAAAGCCCCTTCATCCTCAAGATGTTCAAAAAAGATAATAAATGAGATATATTTAGTAATTTTGATTCAAGTTAAAAGATTAACGAACTTAGAAGTTCTTTAAAAATTCAAATTGTTTTGGTTTAAACTTAATTGCTTCTACATGCAATGGATAATACTTTATAACCTTTGAAGTGCTCAACTTAGCTAATAAACAAACACAGGATTCCTTACCTTACCGCCAAGCATTTCTTACTTGCAGATGAGCCAGCCAACGTTACGTAAATTCAGTTTCAGTGATAAAAAGCTTTTTGCACAGAATCAAATATTCGCTGACCAATTCTTGATATTTCCAACGATAAGTACCAACCCAATGCTTCTGGCTATAAGCAAACTCAAATACTTAATAAACTCTTTCAGTGAAAGTACTAAGTAGTAAAAAGTTTTATGCAGCAGTGCTTACATACACCCATCGAATACAATGAATTTTTAATTTAAAACATCTGTTTACATAGTCTGATGGTTGACCAAAGTTTTAACTAGAAACTAGAACTAGTAAAACTTTTATTAAGTAATTTCACATTCCCTTCTTAATTTTCTGCTCATAACTTTGGCTGCAAATAGTACAAAGTAATTGATCTAAATTGAAGTCAAAGCAAATTTGCACAAGTTGCGCATAAATTAATATCAGATTCTTAAAATTATCTAAACGGTTTAGGCAATTACAGCGCTATATAATTTGTTTAAGTTCTTAGGCGAAAAGCGTTTAAAATCTACAAATAAGAACAACTAAAAATCAATTTTGCGAATTCAGGAAACTAAAATAGCAATTCGTACTCGTGTTTTCTTCTAAAACGAACAAAAATCGTCTGCTAAACCATGTCAGCAGATTTAGGACAATAAAGACAAAATTCGACGCGTTTGCCATCAATTACACTGCCAAACAAAATACTGCTGAGTAAAATATTGTAGCCGATTCTTATGAGATTTTTCCCGTAGAATCCGAATCCGACCGTAAAGATATGGGATTGGCTCTAGTTTTCGAGCAAATTAGGTTTAAAGGTGCCGAAAAAACGCGGAATGAGATGGAAAGAAAGATACTCGTACGCCCCGTACTCCCGAGAAACACGCTTTACTGCTCGTATTTCATACAAAAAATCTTTGCGGACTTTCCTTTGACCACTCATTATTTCGTATTTATCCATAGATTTTCTTCATCAGTAATTTGATTTTTATTTTTTTTGTAACAGAACAGGCTTTAGTACAAATGCAAAACTTTGGCACAGAACCTGTTATTTTTTTAATTTTTTTCTGTTAAAGTTTGATTTTTTTTCATTAAAAAATTAAAAAAGCTGGAATGATTAATTAATTTGTCAGAAACTATAAGCCCTATCGGAAAGTGGTGTATATACGGTTTATGGAGAATTTCATTGGCTTTCATTTGCCGTATTTTATATTATGATTTTTAAATTGGTTCGTAAGATGCACGTGATTAAAAGGAACCAATTTTTGCTTTAAGCTGAGTAATGGTAAATTGAAAATATCTTGAAAACGTGTCCATAGAAAAAAAA
>NW_023466752.1:0-7222 GCF_013731165.1 Rhagoletis pomonella
ACAGGTTTGATTGGCTTCTAGTTTTGTATGTTCGATCAAGTTCGCACGCATACAACCAAACGCACACTAACGTATGTGGCAAACAGCTGGCGCTACAGGCTCGCACCCGCCGATGGTGCCTGCACCATGGAGCGTGTACGTAAAAAGGTTACTAACGCGGCTGGTTGCATAGCTATGTTTCCGCCTAACGTGTGGCCTCGACCCACGACCTAAAGCCGGGCTTCCTTCCTGTCGCTCGTCGGTTGAGTTTGCTCGTCGGTTGAGTTTGCTCGTACTGGTCACTGGGTGTGTACGCATACATACGTACAAGTATAGCTAAAGACAGTGGCCCGTAGTCATAGTCAAAATAAAGTCGACTTTAAAGTTAGTTGCAGCTTTTTTGACAGATATCCCATTGAAAATTATGTCAAAAAGCTGCAACTAACTTTAAAGTCGACTTTATTTTGACTATGACTACGGGCCAGTATCACAGGTCTACTACTACATCAATATCACAGATGTAAATAAAATAAAATAAAATCACATAGTAGGCTAAAGTATATAAATAGTGAAATAAAAATAAAAAAATAAAAAAAAATAAATAAATACCTTCAAAAATAATTACACTCATAAGTAATAAACATAAATAAATAAACAAAATATCACAGAATTTATATAGTCAAGTAGTAAAATAAATAAATAAATAAAAAAAATAAATAAGTTTAAAAATAATTACCATAATAAATAACAAAAATAAATAAATAAGGAAAATATCACAGTATTTGTATAGTCAAGTAGTAAAATAAATAAATAAATAAAAAAATAAATACATTAAAAAATAATTACCATAATAAATGATAAAAATAAATAAATACGGTCAGGTATGCGTGAGTAGTCAAGTCAGTAAAACTAAGTTAAAAGACATGCAACACTTAGCACAAGGACAACATTTAACAAATATCTACACAGCAAAAATGTCCTTAGCATGGTATACCCCGATCTTCTTTCCACTGACATCACCGAGTTCATACATCGAGTTTCCTATTGCCTTTAAAATAATGCATTTGACCTGTTTTGGGCCTAATTTGGCATTATAGTTCTCGATTTGTGAACTCTGTTTAAAATTGCGGCGGTATACCACTTGTCCAGTTTGGAATCTCACTTCTTTACTTTGCGTGTTATAAACCTTTTCGTTGCGTTCGTGGGCTAGCTTCAGCTCTTTAATAATTTTTTCCCTAATCAATTGCATGTTGTCTTTTCCCGTGGTGATTTCGCTATCAGAGTCCCTAAGTGCGCCCAGCTTTCGATATAACTCATACGATGCAGCATGCTGTATCATTGGTATACCAAAGAGGGCGGAATATGGTGAAGTACCAATTGCTGAATGAACCACACTACGAAGGGCGAAAGCTGCGTCACTAACATGGTTGTCCCAATTTTTCTGATTGTCCTTTATATACGATCTAATGATCTGAGGGACAGACCGATTTACCCTTTCGGCAGCATTCGCCTGTGGCGAATAAAACGCAGTTTTTACATGTTTTGTACCATATCTTTCAGCAAAGGTTTTGAAGGTCTCTGATACGAATTGCTTTCCGTTGTCGGAATGAATGTATTCGGGTACCCCGAATACATGGAAAACTTCTTTTTCAAGGAATTTAACAACTTCTGCCGACGTAGCCTTTCTCATAGGTTTAAGGAACACGAATTTGGAGAAGTGGTCGAGACATACAAACACATACACATTACCATTGGACGTACGAGGATAAGGACCCATAAAATCAATGAACAAACGCTGAAAAGGCCGCTCTGTCACGTGTTGCCTGCCCATCGGAGGCTTATGAAAAGAGTTTTGAGTTTTGTTGCCCTTACAAATATCACAGCTTGCTATATATTTTTGAACTTCAGCGACCATACCGGGCCAATAATATTTTTCCCTTATTCTGGCTAACGTTTTATGAATCCCGCCATGCCCTGCGGAAGGCGAGTCATGTGAGGATTCCACCAGAGCCTGCCGCAGCTCAGTTGGCACCCAGAGTTTCCAGGCGTGGTCCTCTTGAAGCCTGTCCCCCCGACTGAACTGTGTCCTTTTATAAACGAATCCGTCCGATATACAAAACTCAGGCAATTTACCGCTGTTGTCAGTTATAGTTTTCTTTAATTCCTCATATTCTTTCGTTTTGAAAAATGGCGAGTTTAAACAAATATCCATCATTCTGTCGCTTATCGTCATTTCATCCATGCCTACTCTAGACAGCGCATCGGGAACTATGTTTTGAGTCCCTTTGCGATGTTGAATATCAAAATCAAACGCCTGCAGTTTAAGGCTCCATCTCGCTAGTCGCCCTGAGAGGTCCTTTTGATGCATTAGCCATTTTAAGCTTGCGTGATCAGTGTTCACTGTGAAGGGCAAGCCCTCCACATAAGGCCTGAATCGTTTTATGCTCAAAACTGCCGCGTAGCATTCTAATTCCGTAATGCTGTAATTGCTCTGAGCTTTGTTTAACTTTGCGGAGATATACGCAATCGGTCGTTCGTTACCGTCCTCGTCTAGTTGGAAAAGCACACCCCCCACTCCGTCAGTCGATGCGTCGCATTGAATGTAAAAACGTTTGTTAAAGTCCGGGTGGGTCAACACTGGCGCTGAAATAAGGCTTTGCTTTAAGCGCTCAAAAGCAGTCTTTGCGTCGTCTGTCATTGTAAACTTTTTAATCTTTTCCTTCGTGAGACAGTCATGCAGCGGAGCTGCAATTGTGGCGTAATCTCGTATGAACCTGCGGTACCACCCTGACATCCCTAGGAACCTTCTGAGCTGTTTCGGGGTCTTTGGCTCTGGGAAATCCCTCACTGCTTCAATCTTTTTGGTATCTGTGCGTATGCATCCATCTCCTACCACATAGCCTAGGTACCTAACTTCTTTAAAACAAAATTTACTCTTTTCCACATTTATAGTTAGTTTGGCCTCACGCAGACATTTAGCGACCTTTTCGAGCAAACACAAATGTGACGAAAAATCAACAGAACAAACAAGTAAGTCATCTAAGTACACAAACACAGATTCACGAAGAGAAGCGGGAATGACCTTGTCCATTAGCCTGCACATTCGTTGAGCCGCGTTACACAGACCGAATGGCATCACCGTAAAATGGTACAAAGGTCTACCTGGTACAGTGAACGCAGTCTTTTCTCTGGACTTCTTTTCAAGCGGAATTTGCCAGAAGGCGTCTTTGAGGTCTATCGCCGATATAAATTGCGTATTTTGCAGTCTGCTCAAGGTCCCGTCAATGTGTGGCAGTGGGTACGCGTCCTTCACTGTACGTTCGTTCACTTTTCTCGCGTCAAGACATAAACGGGTTTTCGTCCCTTTGATGACCAACGATACAGGTGAGCTCCAGCTACTGTTGCTCTCCTCGATTACTCCCATTTCCAGCATTCTATCGAGTTCGCCGTATATCAGCTTTTGGATGGCTGGAGATATCGGGTAGAACCGCTGCTTAACGGGTAGGTTCTCGTCATTTACCTCGATTACGTGTTCCTCCGCATCTGTTTTACCTAGTCCTAATACTGCGAAAGAGGGAAATTGTGCTTTGACGCGTTCTAAAGCTAGGGTCTGATCACTGGTCAAGTCGTGTTTCACAGCCTCGAATGATGGATCACCGTCGGAAGGTACGAGCTCTGCTAAGGTGGGACTACTCACACTCGCAGTCACTCCCCTGCTAACGACACTCATACCGAACGCTTGCCAAAAGTCGACACCCAAGTACACTTCTTGTTGGAGGCCTGGAACAATCAAAAACTCCAGGTCTCGTGTTGCATTGTCCCAGAGAACTGGCAAATTTATAACCCCCTCTACCGCGGCTTCACCACCATTTGCTGTTTTAATACATTGGCCCTTGATTGGCATTATCAGCTCCTCCTTGCCACATAGGAGCGTGCTTGCATTCTTACCCAAGCAGCTTGCGCCTGCGCCTGAATCTAGGTCTAGCGCTCATGCCCGCCAATCTTCGTTTTGGCAAAAAACCTATTGTCTCCACTTAACGTCACAATTGTAGATATTATCTTGTTGTATATTCTTTTGAAGTTTTTCCTCTCTTCCCTCATCTTTTGGATTTTCTTATAATTCCTAGGCTTTTTATCCACTATCTCTTCGCTAAATATTCGCTTACGAGCCTCTTCATATTCAAGCTTTCTCTGATGTAAACTTTTCATTTCTCGTTTTACTTCTACTTCTAGCTCTCTCTTAACTACATTTATTTTATCATTCTTCAATATTTTCACTGCTTCATTTCCGGGTCTCTCTCGTCCTGGCAAGAGCTCCCGGAGATCTCCGCCAGCTTGAGGTTTCCCTTATCATTTTTATAAACACAAAACGACGAATCACTACCACACGCGAAACACACCATATTATGGAACAAGGACTTACACTTAGTTTCTCTCTGGGCCTCCGCCGGGTTCTTCACAAAGTGGTCCACCGGCATGCCGCAGGAGAAACATAACATCAAGTGGAATGGGGAAGGACAAAAGGAGCTCACAGTGGACTTTGACACGATAGGACTAACAGACGAAGACGGATTATCTCTAGACAGAACTGGTGTGGGCTGCTGAGGTTTCTTCAGCTGATTCCTATTAAAGCCCTCTATGCTAGCTTCTGCTTTTACTTCTAGGGGTTCCAGATCTATCTCATTTATAGCCTTGGGCCTGTTCCTATTTTCTTTTATAACCTTTTCTGCTCTTTTACATTCAGCTTTAAGTTCTGCCAGGCTCTCCATTTTAGACGCGAATGTCAAATTTGCCAAATATGGCTTGAGGTTGCCCCTGATAATGCCAACCAGTTCCTTCTCGGGGATTTTTTTCCGAAGTCGGAATGTGAGATTATGAATTTCACCATAAAATTCCTCAAAGTTTTCATGAGGCTGCTGCTTCCGCTCCATTATCTCACGGATTATTTCATAATCTGACTCGGCGGTCTTGAAGCGGCTCAGCATCTCGGACTTCAGTTCAAAATAACCGAATTCTGGATTCTCTGCATTGTCCTCGAGTACCTGCCAATACCACTTCAAGGCCCCGCCGGTCATGAGGCAATGAAAATCCGTGAAAAGTTGGAAAAACGATATGTTGTACTGTTCACGCATTTTCTCTACACGGAATACGAAGCTTTCTATACTCATGCCCTTATTAGACCCATCGAATTTCACATGCCATTTTTCTAAGTCGATCTTCTTCCATCTTTTATCGTTGCTCGATTGCAACGAAGTTGAGCCTCGCCTTCCATCGTCGTTGTCTTGCCCTGCTGCAGACGATCTAATGTTGCTTATCTCCGGGGTGGATGCCATGGCTGGTTGACTAGCGCCTGCTTTCGCAGATGTTTCCACCTCAGTCACGCGGTTGCTAAGGTTGGCTACATTGGCTCGCATGTGGCGCACCTCGTTCATACATTGCGCCAACATATCGTTTTGTTGTGCCATCATCGCCATCATCCGGCTCAGCTGCTCTATGCTGGTCGCTGATGAACTAGGTTCGCCACCTGTGGGCCTCGAACCCCCTGCTACCGCGTCACTGGGTGGCAAACTTTCCTCTACCCGTTCTCCTGTCTCTGGCATAGCTAATACCTCTTCAATTTTGCGTGAAAAGCTGATACTATTATCGGTGGTGCTCAATGGAAATTCGTCGGTGACGCGTATATTTGGTGCTTGACGCACGTTTTGTTCCTGTATACCGAAAACTCTAGCGGTGCACCTATTTAGATAGTCGGTAGGCAAAAAATCTACTGGGTAAGGTATGCCAGTATCTATCTGCGTAAATATCGACCCGACGACCTGATTTTCTAAAGCCCTGGCGGCACTCCGTGTGATCCTTCGGTTGGAATCGAAAAGGCCTAGTCCTCCAATTACCCTCTCTTCACTCTCACTCTCCTCCATTCACCCTAT
The DNA here is from genome assembly GCF_013731165.1 of Rhagoletis pomonella. Lineage (NCBI taxonomy): Eukaryota > Metazoa > Arthropoda > Insecta > Diptera > Tephritidae > Rhagoletis > Rhagoletis pomonella. The sequence goes on from NW_023466752.1 coordinate 5,907, forward strand.
CGCCAATAATTTACAATCCAAGCAATACGCTTTCAAATAACAAAAAAAATCAATATTAAAATACAACTCAACGCAATTCAATCAAGGTTTGTTTAGCTCTCCACGGCCTCAAATATATAATAAAAAAATAGAAATTCGGTAAAACTTTGCGCGTATGCAACTGCGCAACTCACAATTAGATTCAGAATCAATTCAGGATAAGCAAACACAAAAAAATAATAATAATCCAAGGGTAATATAGAAAAATATATATAAATAAATAAATATATAAAAAAAAGTATGATAAAAAGAATGTAAAGTAATAATATGAAAGGTTGTATAACAATAATAAAAAAATAATAATAATAATAATGAAAAGAAAAATATAAATGTATAATTCAATATATGTATGTACTTGTATATAATTCAAGCGCAAAAACTACAACTTAAAACGTAGTTAAGATAATAAAGGAAGTGTATACGATTAATAATAGGAGCAAAAATATACAGAATAAAAAGTGATAAAATCGGAAGTTATATATATGCAGCTTTATATCATAAAGCTACGAACCAGAGACTTCTAGCTAAAGAAAAATTTTACCTTTTTTTCTATTTGTTTAAAGGAATTTGCTGTTTATTTGCAGTTTTTTTTTTTTTTTTGTACACTGTAAAAGATATGTATGTAAGTAGATATATGAATATGCTTGGTGTGTGCTGGTGTTGCCTCGGCGAGGTCATTGTGGGAGTGTTGGTCCGTACATCCACTGTCCAAATGTCAAAGTCAACTAATCCCCCTATCCTAATACCAAGTGTGGCACTTCGACGATCTAAGTTCTGGCTCAGAGAGCGGCTGCCACACTTTCCCTCGGCCCCATATTGCAAACTACCCCCTGAGCGAAACCTCCATAAGCCTCACGTATATGCGGTGCCGGACCGCACACACGGCAGCTTGAATGGTATATCTCACAAAAACAAAAAAAAATAAAAATAAATAAATATCAACTGGCCATCGTCTCATCTTCAGTTCCCACTCCTAAGAACGCTGAGGTCCTTAAGAGGCACCCAGAAGATGAGGCGGGCACTCCCCCCTATTTGCCAATTGGGCACAAATCGCCTACGGTGACCGAAGACAATGATACCCCCTTGACCCTAACACGTCCGATAGAAAGGAAACTAAGATAGAAGTATTTATGCAAAAAGAAAACTAAAATGAACTGAAAAAGGAAAAGGTGTTAGTATTAGAAATAGTGGGAAATGTAAAAATTAGTGGGCTATTTCGTTGGGCGCCATTGTAATGTAGCAGCATGGTCGAGCCAGGCGAGGCGGCATGCAGGCAT
>NW_023466753.1:0-7221 GCF_013731165.1 Rhagoletis pomonella
GCAACAACCTCTCGACTCGTTTAATCCGCAATACTTCCATCTGTCAGGGTGCAATTTTATTCAGATCAATAGTTCCGTTAATCTGGATTAACGTTACCTTCTGTCTATGCTATTATCCGTTTACGTCACATCTTTATGACACGAAAGCGATACAGCAACTCTTTCGATAAGAACGAAGGTAAGTTGTGTGATAAAGTCTGAAGCAAGGCGAATGATTTCTTCGCCTTACATGTATTTTGTTTTAAATTCTCAAGGTTGAGGTACTATATCTGGTTGTGGGCCAAGAGTTACCTAGCCTAAGCTCTCTCTATACAAGGTCAGGTGCCCTATTACCAAGTGATCCCGATTGACCTGTACCCATATATATGGGAATGCTTTTTATTATGGAATCCAATTTCAATATACACTTAAGACGCCCCAATAGTTTTATCTGAATTTATTTATTAAAAATTCCAGGCAATTCCCGTAACTGATGACAAGATCTTTTCGAATAATGAGTTTATTACACGCAGGAAATATGCACGAGTGTCTATATGGTCGAATACAATGTCATCGTTTATTTTAATACGAGCAGTAAAACCTGGTATTAACGCACCAGAAAAAGGTGGAAAAATAAACTTTTCCGTACTTCTCTGGGAGCCACCAAGCACTTTACCACTAATTGCCGGAATGCAAAAAAAAAAAAAAACATACACATACAAACACACACACAAAACAAAGCACTTTCATGTAATTTGTGTGCGTATTTGTAGTGTCAAAGGTGATTGCTATATGAATTTTTATTTACGTACATTAAAAACAAGAAAAAAATCATGTGCTCATAACTTACATGTTTTCGGGCTTCACCTCAATATAAAATTGTGACAGCTTTAGCGTGCAGCCAAAAAATTGTACTATCTACATTCATATTTTTTTTTTTGATTATGGCAACAGCAGTGAATTATGACAGAAATTAATTTAATATGTTGTGGTTTTTACATATACGAAATATCGTATCTGTTCTATGGCGATACTTAAAACTTTGTCACAAGTAAACAAGAACAAAGTGAGAAATTTATTTAAAAATGCACAAAAGCATTTTTGTGCTGTAGCGTAAATTACATTTGAAAATAAATATTTTTATTTTACTTTTTCTCGCGCTCCCGATGATGTACCTGGTGCGCATGCTGCGTGAAAGTTCGAGCTAACAGTTACATATTTTCATATTTAACCCTTTGTTTACCGGCCGGGTTCAGTGGACCCGAATGAGATTTCGTTGTGTATCCATATCAATATCTCATGCTTTTGAGTTCCGCAACTCCTTTACTTTGCTTATTTTCATGTAGTCTATACCTTTTTTTGATAATAACTTTTTTTATAATAATTTTTTTTTTAATAATAATTGGTATTGCTATTGCAAATCTGGCGGAACCACCAGCACGGGTCCATTGGCCCCATACTATTACTTATACAGGGGTCAAAAGGACCCGAACGGTGCGTAATGCGTAGTTTTACGCGGTAGACAAAGGGTTAAAAATATGAGTATGTATAGTTTTTTTTTTTTGAATTTGCATAACATCAGCCGCCAGCGGCAACGCCATTGTTGCTGCCTCTGTCGCTCTCTGATCTGCTCAAGCGAGTCAGCAAAGGCAATTAAGCGCTTTATTTTTTAGGGTAATTTTTTCACAAAAATCTATTTTTTCACCCCATATGGGTTTGGCGGTTAATTTAAAATGTTTTTGATTTTCATTTTTATGACAGGAAATATTTTTAATAATTTTTATATGTTTTTTTTTCGCGATTGCTATGTACACACATATTAGTGTCGCATAGTATCTGGTTGCCATTTAATACATATGTACATTAGGGTGGTTCAAAATGTATGTGGAGAAAGCAAAGTGGGAATTTTTAAGCTATCACCCCCAAGGATTGTTCGGTATTGAAAAAAATTTCCTCTTTTTGTTTTATTTTGAAATCTAAACATATTTAGAGGTTGCTCAAAGCGCTCCAAGTTTCCCATGTATTTTAAATGGGGGAAAACCAACTTTTCGTAGAAAATGGTATAGAATTCTTGAAAATCAATATTTTTCGATCAGAAGACTCTGTTTCTCTTCAAGAGATTTCCAATAATAATACCCAATTATTTATTTAATAATTTTTTCATAGTAACTATATTTCATAGGTTCTCCGAAACCCCCAGAGAATGCCAGAAAATGCAATGGGGGATAATGAAAAAATCTTTAGTATTGGGTTGGGTATTATTATTGGTACTCTTGTGAAGAGAGCCAGAGTTATCCGGTCGAAAAATATTGATTTTAAAGAATACTATTCCATTTCTACGAATTTTTTTTTCGAACTCTAAATATTTAAAAATCAAAAATAGGCGTATATTTTTTCGAGATAGAACAATCCTAGGGCGTTAGAGCATAAATATTCTGACTTAGCTTATTTTGGACAATCCTAATGTGCATGCATATGCATATGTATTGCAATTTCCTATAAAATACACCTGCGCTGATAATCAATGAGTTATTGGAAATTAAAATGCTTTGTGTTTCTAAAAGCATGCTTGTTTACTAGTACTGCGCTAAAATAAAAAGTTATAGTTAGTAATAGCTTGTGCTAAAAATGTCAAGTTTAATGAAGAGCGTATGGATAACAAGCACAATATGGATTGCATTCATAAATTTTTTAGTGTTTATGGTTTTGGTTCAATATTTGATTATTTTTCAGTGCACGCTACAAAGTCCTTGGAATATCTTATAATAAAACACATTTTGTGGATGGGAATGGTCTTATTGGGTTTCAAGATATTCTTAAATATATATCGCATCTTCAAAGGAGGCACAACTCAAAAAATAGATCCGAAAATTAATACGAAAACAGATAAGCCAGTAGTTTTATATTTAGAAAATATATATAATCATGAAGAAAAAAGTATTTGCATTAATTGGAGATAAATTCTACGAATTGATTTATGTAAAAAAATCTACCAAATTTTTTTTCGAGTTTATGACAAAATATATATATGAAAACTTTGTATAAATCGTATTTATGGGCGAATTTGTTTGGAATAGGTTATTTTTGCAATGGCCAAAGCAAAAGTTATTATTGGCAGCCCCGAAGCGAGCTAGTATTTAATCAAAATGGACCCCGTGTTGACAAATGGCAATGCATAACACATCATGTATCATAAGGTGTAAAAGAAAAACCGCTTACTTAAAAATGCTTATTTGTACGTTAACCAGTTGCTAGGTTAAGTTAGGTTAATCTGGCCGGTGTTGAGCTGCACACAGACTTATAGGTCCTTAGTGTTGGAGCTCGTTTTAACGCATTAAAGTAGACATCACAAAGGACATCAACGCTTTTTACAAATTTCAGTAAAAATTTCAGCTCTACTCTTGAAACGTCCTCTAATTTCTCGAACTGGTAGGCTCCAAACATTTGAATCGTATTTTTGACAGTACAGGACAACGGCAGAGAAGATGTCTTAACGTTTCCCTGGTCTCCGCTCACGACACTTCCTGCACCTGTCCAAGCTAGTGATACCAATTTTTTGTGCATGAGCAGCCACCAGGACATGCACCGTATGTAATCCGGTATTAACTCCGCAATCTTTATTTGGCACAGTTCCGCGAGACGCTGAAGCTTCTCCATTGGCCCGAAGTATGGGGACTTTTTTGCGGCATTTCACCATACCTATTTCTTCAATATTTCGCTTCCATATCAGCTCAGCTACTATCCAAGACTACTAATAAATACTTTGTGTGGCCTTTAATTGAGAGCTCTATGCTACCTAGCTACCTAGGGTCCGTACACCTGGACCTTATATCTTCTTGGGACTACACCCCTTATACATTCAAATTGACAAAAAATATCGTTGTGCTGGTGAAGGATGGAAAACTATAGGTCGAGAAGCCTGTGAAAACGTAATGTGGGTTTATGTTTGAAATAGGTGTCGTTAGACAAGACCATAAAAGGAATGAATCCTGAAAATTTCATTCAATTCGATGACATGGATTATGCAATATAATAAAACGAAAACAAATTGCATAACAACTGTTTACGTCAATAACTATCAAAATAAATATTTCTATTTTCACGAATACGGTAATATCTTATTTCCGAGGTAAAAGAATTTAGGGAATAAGTAATGTTTTAAGTGTCTAAGAATATTTGAGTATCTGCTTGCTAGTCTAGGTGGCCCTTATACAGCTAACAGATATGTAAGCTACGTAAAGACGTTACTTAGTAGTAGATTAGCGCTTATACAATACTTTAGTGTTTGACCGAGTCTCTCCTCCGATTTGTGGCATGCGCCATGATGTTGTCACACAAAAGGGAGGGACCTACAGTTTTGCGCGAACTCCGAAAGGCGATTCTATTTTTATAAGAAGCTGTTTTTCATGGCAGAAATACTCGCGGAGGTTTGCCATTGATTTCCGAGGGGCGAAGGCTATTAGAAAAAACTGTATTATTATTTTTGAGGTTGGTCGGAAACTGGGCTCGAACCCAGGCCCTGCGAAATAGCAGCGCGCGCTGCTAACGTTACTTTCCCATATTAAATTTGAAGTGTTGTTTATATGTTTTATAAAATATCGTAAAAAATCAATATTCAATATGTATTACAAAGCACTTTCCCGGGAGGTAAATTCTTCCAGAAGATCACAAAAAATTACTAAAACTATCTTATATACTAAGTCCCAATTTTTACATACATATATTACTCAGCGAAATATTTTAATACCCTTTGTTAACAGCCAGACCAATCCAATGGGCACAACATCCTCCAGAAAGTAAAAGTTTATTTTTTGTATGAAATGTGAGCATTAACTTATGTTGCTCACACGCCACGTATTCGCGTTTCATCAAGCTTATGGCGTTTTCGTTTCTACTTTTTATTTGCCTCCTACGCACAAATACTAAGAAGAGGGCAATGAGAAGGCAATATTTTTTGTAGAAACTAAAACGCCTTTAATGGGAAAACAATAACTTTTGATAGTACTTCCCAATGCAACCACATTGTAGCGAATTTCGTTTTCTAAAAAAAAAGGCATTTCTTACATAAGTCAGTGATATATGCAGGGATTCGCTAATGGCAATTTTTTAAATTTACTCAAAATATTTCCTGTCATATTGGTATTGGCTAATCTGGTGAAAGGTGCATCAAATTAAAGGCATTATGTGACTTTGAAAGCTACTTTTTCTTTTTCTTGATGTCAAAACATTTCTGGCCTAGTCCGGCAAAGTACGCCAGTCATTTCACTTCGGTGCATTTGTCCCGTATGGCTGAAAAAAAAAACTGGCAACACTAGTGCATGCCCTCAAATTATAGTCCTTTAAACGTTTGCCGTGGTCGTCACCAAATTAGAGGCTCTCATCACAGGCTTTGTTGTCGGTTTCATTGGAAGTGGTTACATTTTGATTAGACAAAAAGTTCCATGCGTATGGAGCCCGGCTTCGATATTATTATGGTAATTATTCCAAAGCGGCACACAGAAAAATTGTATTTCGCACGGCCAATGCCAAGCAGAGAAGAGCTTAGTCAATCTGGATCAACTGCAGTCAATTCCCGAGTTGATACGGATCAACACTGCCGTCTGTTTATGCTTTAAGAGACTTTTCATTAGAAGGTACTTTTTTTTACAAAAGAAAATATTTATTTGGTATACAAATAATTAATAGAAAAAATTTTATAACTATTACTGTAAAACGATTCTTAGGAACAATTTTTGCCGGAGGTTTTAATTTTCTGATGCCAATCTCATTTTTTTGTTTACCAATGAAACTATTTACTCAACTGACTCTGCTTATTTTCATAGTTGATTATACACAGTAAGCTAATAAATTTAGTTCACAATTTGTGTGTTGACTCAACTACGCCGGTGTTATTTGTCAAATTCTTAAAAAGCATACACGTAGACGCAGGCTTACATACAAACGTATCTTCTGTACTAAAGCCATATGAAAAAAAAAATCGAATTGTTTTTTTTTTTCTTTTTGGTTTGCCAGTTTTATTGCGGCAAATTTTTTTCACACCTGTTTTCTTCCTGTATAGAGTAAAGTGTATGTGGTGGGTTTTCATCGATTCAGAAATCTAATTTTTTTATGTACCTTCATTTTTTCTGACCGAGTGAAGCATATTAAGGGGTCACATTGGAAAAACGAAAAGAATTCGTGCGTGAAAGCAATGTACATATCGCACGTTTGTTGGAAGAACGTCATAACACCAAAAAAAAAAAACACCGAACGAAAATAAACGATAATTCAAAAGTGTAGCAACTATAATCCTAAAATTGAATCCAAGGCCTAATTTGGTTGCAAGAATACAAAATAACTTTTAATGAGAGCTGGCATCAATTTTTTAAACAGTATAACGGCAATAAACTTAACATAAATTATAATTTTTTGATTTAAGACGTTCTTTCCGAAAACGAGCGCTGTGTGGATTATTACTTTCACAGACGCTTGCAAGATTTTTGGACGCATATACTGTGACTCAAACAAGTGTTCACGTGTTGATTTTTTAAATATTCACAGCGTTTTTCAAGTAAATTTTTTGTTTGTTATTTTTCTATAAAAACATTGTCCATGATTTAACCAAAACCATACATATATAAAAGTTTCAAACTTGCTACAACATTTAGGGAAATTCAACAAATTTTCATCAAAATTTCGTGCCTTTTAAACTGAATCTTTATAAGACTTGTTGGTATGCATTCTATTTTAGGCTCATGAAGTGCAAATTTCAATCGGCTAAAAAATTGCGTTGATTTTTAAATTTTTTTTGCTGACGGATTTTTGTACTTTTTTTTATATATATCAGCATTTCTTATGAAATAAAATACAGTAGAAAGTTCGAAACGAAATTTCAAAAAATCAACTCCAGTTTTTATAAATAGCACTTGTTATTTAACAAAAAAGAAACGCAAAAGCAGTCTCAAAAAGAAAAATCTCAAAACTCAATGGGATTTTTTAGCCGGTTGAAATTTGCACTTCATTAGACTAAAATTGTTGCGTCTAAAAAACTGCATACCCAACTTTGTAAATATTCATATAAAAAATCTAGAAATTTTGACGAAAATTTTGTATAAAATTGTAAGCTTTGATTTATATAGCTTTGGCTTAAGCTTAGACAATATTTTTATAGGAAAATAACAAACAAAATTTAACTTTAAAACATTGGAGTATTTGAAAAAAAAAAAACCAACATGTGAACATTTGTTTGAGTCACTGTACATA
>NW_023466754.1:0-7221 GCF_013731165.1 Rhagoletis pomonella
TCTTTCTAATGTAAGTCTGTTCGACTGTGAATGACAAGTTGTCTCAAATGATTGACAGTTTACATTACCCGGATTTGGTACTTCCGAAACACCCTTCATCGGGTGGAAAGAGAAAGTTCGCACAAGAGAAATAAAAAAAATTCGGCTGATAGAGGCATTTGTACTTATGCGAGAGAAAAAAGGAATGTTTCTACTAAAAATACATAAAATTTTTACTAAACAAGGCACCACTCATTGCCTCTGTCTTTCGTAATCGTTTGCTGTTACCTTACTCAAATTAACACACTTAATTACACATAAAATACATTTACATTACCTACCGAAAATTTATGTTATTTCCTCAATTTGTAGTTAGTCACTATATAAATACTTATGTACGTACATACACATACATATACATATAGATATTTAGATATGTGTTTTATCTCCATCCCTCACTGAGCAGTTCACTTCATGTCACGCAACCGTGTCACTTGTCAATCTTCGTTCCATTAACTTTTCAAAAAGGCAGCTCAAAAGTCATACAGATTTTTTTTGTTTAATTTAATTTTTAATAGCACTCGTAGTAAGTACTTAAAGCTCCATAAGAGGGGTGGTTGTTAATCAACAAAAGCTTGCCACTTTTAGTTGCATGCTGCGGCTCAGTAATGCACATAAGTGGTGCAAGTATGTCCATACGAGTATGTTATTAATTTTTTTTTACATATTATGTAATTGTCTGCTTCACAGAACAACAATAATCCACTTGTCGAACTCACGAATGCTCAAACAAAAAAAAAAAGTAAGTGATGAGTTTTACAAATGTGAACAATGTGAGTTGATAATGCCAGAAGAGTTGTGATGCAAATGAGCATATCGTAGGGTCAATCACCAATCAAATGAGCCACTAATTTTTTTTGTTGCATTTAACTAACATTAAAAGTAAATTGATGTGTATGTTTACAAGTATTGAAAAGGCAAAAGAGAATAAAAAAGGTCCTTAAACTAAATTTTTTCATTCCTTCCTCTTGTACGTTTTGTGGGCTAATAGCGAAGATGCCTTTGTGTGATTATCAAAAACATTCGCTTGTTATTAAGAAATGTTACTCTGTTTTAGTCAAAATAATTGGGCCGAAACAAATGCTTGCCCTGGCGATCGGACTTAAGTCGTGCTATGGCAGCTGCTCCAGAAGCTGTCGTATCACTGGTAACTAAGAGGGAGGCAGTGCTTAGTGACTACTTACCGCTGTATCAGCCCAAAATCACTTGGTTAGGGTGATACTAGCCAGTCTGGTACTCGACGCGAGATCACCGGGCAGACGTGCTTTTGCTTAATCCACTCCCATCCGCCGATTTCAAAAATACATACCCTCTTCGGCACTAGTTTATGATAGCGAATCTATCGGACAGGTTTGCAGTCGAGGGTATTTAGACTGTATTATAGCGGCGCATTTCCATGATACCTGGCCGCCTCCGGCATAAACGGTGTGCAAAACAGATTTTGGTGGTATTACTTGGGTCACCTACATATGTAACGACGGACATTTCTGACCCGAACACTCGTCAAATTTTAATGGATAACAAAACAAGCAGCGGGCTGTTATACGGCACCATAACTTGTGACCCAGTTCGAACTTAATAACGAACATACTGGTCGTCAAAAAAACGATATAAGCACATCTATATTAGGCAAAGAGACAGATGCACTGCGTAAAACTATCGGAATCGGAACTTTGTGAACTTGACTGAAACCAAGCGGATATAAAGGCCCTCAGATCTAAGAATGCTAAACTCTCTTGGTCTGACCAACCGCGTTTGGGTTCTCTGGGTGCGGGGACACAGCGGTATTGAATGAAATAAGCTTGCCGATAAATGAAAAATATTATTGGCGTATCAGCAGGGGAATTGCTTGTGAGGAACCGGTAGACCACAGTTGTTTCTTTTTAAGAATGCCAAAAAATTAACCAAAATCAAGTTTTTCGTTACACATATGCATTTTTGGCTTATTCTAAAGAGCAAGCAGTCCCATTAATTATGGAGTACGATTTAATTTATGTGGCGGCTTGATTGGCTTCGCAATAGCGCATCCTGTCTGAACTTTTAATTGATTGTTCGTGTAACATTGATCCTTCATGGCACCCTACAAAAAAGCCTAACGACGTCAAGTCGCAGCTTCGAAGTGGCCGAAGTGGCATCGCCGAGACGGCTGATAACACGCTTACCCAACTTGGTGCGTAAACGATCGATTGGGCATTGGCTGTGTGGCATATCGCGCCATTCTGCTGAAACCAAAGTTCGTCCAAGTCCATTTCTCTAATTTACGGCCACAAGAAATCGTTAAGCATGCTTCTGTAGCACTCACCGTTGTCCGAAACGGCGTTTCTAACAGCATTTGCAAAAAGAAGGGCCAAAGATGCCAGCGCTCCAAAATCCGAACCAAACTGTCTTTGAGAATGCATTGGCTTCTTGGCGATCACGTGTGGGTTTCCGATCCCCAGATGTGGAAGTTATGCTTATTAACAAGCTTCCAAGATAAAAATGCGCGTCATTAGAAAATATAAGTTTTCGGGCAAGCCATTGTCGAATAACTTTGCATTATTTCCCAACTTTTTCCAAGCGTAAAGCGAAATTTTCGTCCGAGGAGATATGATATTGATTTTCTGTTAAACAAAAAACAATATGGACCACATTTGTAAAGGTAGATAAAAAGTTAACTCAAATTACCTTAGATTCTTGAAGTAAACTTATTAAAATATTAAATTAAACGACTTTGTCTATATTTTAAAATTTGTATTTAGTATAGAGTTTCTTATCGCTAATTGTTACAATTTTCATATTCTTATAGATTCATAGCTTGTTATATCTGTCACGCGATTCGCAGGATAAAGTGTAATTTCTTTGAAGCTTAATTTTGAATGACGAAAGCTCAGAAAATTTTCATTTATGCTACCATTATCAATTTCTTAAATTTATGCGAGAGTTTTGATTAAAGATAACTCCTAATTAAGTAAGTAATTAAGCTAAGGGCGATTAAAAAGAAAATAGTTTACTTTAAATATAATAAAAATCATGGCAACCAAAAGTAATGGTAATTTTACTTAGTTAGGTACTTTAACTGGGGATACTTAGTTGTAATCACGGGGTTTTGATGCGAAATGTTTTAGCCTAAAGTCCCAAAGACTTTTCACATCAAAAGCCACCTCAAACCGAATTAATTCTTATCGCTGGCTATTCCTTTGCTATAACCCGGGTTATCAAATTTACGCAACCATTGTAAACACCTGTCATCGGTCGTAGCTGTACTCGTGGAATTGTACGGGTTCCCAACATTGATTCTTCTGGTGGAGTTAGTTGTCCGGTCTGCAGTGCCGATTCTTCGATGAGAAGAAATTGTCTTTTGTTGTGTGTTGACTCTCTCGATGTTGTCATTCGTCTATAGAACCGTGGATATTCCAACATAAGTAATCCAACTAAAGCGTCCATCTCTAATTCGGATCGTTGGATCTTATTTGCCGCACAGTGGGCGCGCACTTGCATCTTGAGGCCAAAAGCGCTCTGTTTTGATGCCATTTTTGTTTTAGATAAGTATTTTATTTTTTTATTTTTTCAAAATTATGTATGCGTCGGCTGTTTTTATGCGTACGCGTTTTTAAGAGTTATATGCGCTTAGTTTTGGAGATTCTAAGTAATGTTGCCGAAAATTTAGCTTCAGGCGCTTATAAAGGAAACGCTGTCACTTTGAATTATTTCGCAACGCCTACCTGAGCAGCAGTAGTTAAAAAGTGTTTCCATGAAATCTAGTTTTAATGAGGGTCTGGAAGCTTAGGTATGCTAACAGGTAGCGTTTCCGTAGGGTAATTGTTTACACTCAATAATGATAGTTGCAGGGATCTGGAGCGGAGGATTGAATGTTGGAGGATATTTGTTTGTGACCGCAAGGGCATTGTTATTTTATTTGCTTAACGACCTGTTTTTTAACTCAACTCCATTTGAAAGTATTTCAGCATCTTCGAAGAAAAAGGCAGGTAAATTAAATACAGAGAGTTTGATTGTATGAGCCAAATGTCTTCCGAATTCGCGGGTATTGAATCAGGATCTAGTTTCTTCAATCAAAATTATTCTATATTTATTTGTTCCCGCCAATGTCTTCGAGCTGTGAGAAAATTTTGTGTTCGTTTCTATAAATGTCACGCTCTTGTACGGTAAAAATGGCACATTCTCTGCCCTTTGAAGCTTTGTCAGGGGAGAACGAAAATATTATGAAAGGCATGAGCTAGACATGGACAAGGAGGCAAAAACATGCCCTTTTACAGGGTTGAGTGAAAGGGCAAAATTTTTTGGAAAAAAACTCTTAAGGCATAGAAAGACGGCAACATTGATCCGGATTAACGGTGCAGTTGATCTGATTAAAATTGTGCCTTGACAGACGGCAGTAATGCGTATTACGGGCCGCAAGGTTGTGGGTTCGAGTCTCACAGCCAGTAGAATGTTCATTTATTTTATTTATTAGTTCTATATTTTTTAAGCGTTGCTTTCAATTAGTTTTTGTTGACTTGTTTAATAAAAATAAACTTAAAAAATTTAAATTAACTAATAGTAAAATAAAAAATGCGATATAAAATAAAACAAGTTAAAATAAAATAAAGTAGAATTAAATATATAAATCAAAAAATAAAAATTAAAACCAGAAAATTTGTTGCCAATCGCTCCAACCGAGGATCGACCTGGCCCCTACAGACTTTTTGCACGCAACTCTCATCACTTAGCTACCGCGGACGCTAAACTTGCTTGCTGTGTTTGCTTATTTATACAAAAGACAACAGCTGGCCGTTTTTTACCAGTGTTGCGATCGAATATTCCCCTGATCCGAGTTAATTCCAAAAAATTTCGTGCATTTATTCGGCTGCTTATGCGCATTTGATAGCGGAAAATTCATGAGTTAATGCAAATAGGGGCTGTTTATGCAGATAAGCGACCCCGTTTGTCACCCGTAAGTGGGGCCTGTACATGCCTTGGTATGGATAAATTGAATGCATGCTTCATAAATTTCACATATATTTCTTACTGATTTTTCAAATCCAGTGTTGCTACCTGCAGGTGATCGTTTGTCAATTGTCACCGGAGTATAGTTTTGAAATAAATAAATTCGTTTCCAAAGCCAATTTATTACTATGGGTTGTGAGACTCTTATTTCCTTTACGGTTTCTGCTTATCGATTGCTACACTTTGTTGATGCTTTCATGCACTTCAAAAATTGCACAAGTTGCAACTTTTGGTTCAATTATGCGTGGAATCAATTCAGCGGGAAAAATTGCTGGTATATCTCTTTCCGATAGCACATATTTTTAACCTATTATGCGGGAAAACCAATTAACCGGAGAATACTCAATAAATAGCAGATGCATGTTGTTTTGTCCTCGGGGTAATAATACTAATGATTCCGTTGATTTTTTTTTCCGGTGCACTCCGAAGACGAAGATAAATTCCCTTCTTCAACTTCTCTAATTAACAAACTATTCATCGGCAGCTGTTTAGCGGCATCTGGTGAGGACAATACTGGCACACGAAGTCCAACTCGGGGCAAAGAAGGTTTGCAGAGCCAATAATTTGAAGGACACAACATGAAACACTCAACCCAATCCTTCTACTTCGAAGGAGCTGACTTTGAGAAGGCAGCGGTCGTTAAATAGTACCGATAGCCTTATCAACCCTACACTGGCTCCGAGGGATTTTGGCGATGTCGCCAGACAGCAATTGTTTATATCGCTAATAGACTTGGGGCATCGGAAGGGAAACTTTACTAAGGACAATTGGAGATTCGTCCTCTATGAAGGTAGAAATTGACTTGCAGTGGGTTCTTTCCAAGCTAGTGAAGCTTATGTTGAACCGCACTGTTGAGCCAACACAATTTTCAGTATAGGCACATATCTCGTAACATACGTATGATGAACTGCAACCTCGTTGAAAGTTTTGTCTTAACCCACTTTTTTGAGATAGACAACAGAGTGCTATTACATTCACTTTTATTCTCATGCGCTACATTTCCACAGAGTCACTGCTGACAATTGCAAATGCAGCCAAGGTTTTCCACGATGATTCACATCATCCATCCATTTACTTACTACACAGCCATTAGTGCGCAGAGTTTGCAAGCGAGAAAAGCGCATGCAACTTGTCAAGGTGACCGCACACTTTTCACCATCTAACTTACCTACTGTACTGTGCGCATACATAAATACCCACAGCGATGAGATTCCATCACTCATCCGCTCACTTGCAACATTATTCAGCTCATCCACTTAGCCGCTCAGTCAGTCGGTTAGTCAATCAATTTGAGTGCTTGGCAGCTTTTTGTGTTTGATTGCAACTTTTGCGATCAGTGTTTGGGAATTCTGCTCGACAAGTGGGCTGCCACTTCGACGACTTAAGGCAGAACGGTGGCCAGGGACGAGCGACTGACTGGCAGGTTAGCAGCTTTCGTCTGAGGCGTTTGCTGCGCCAAATACTCGCCATACATACTTATAGTAGTAGTCCACTTTTGGGTTTGTTATTTTAACAATTGAAATGAAAGCAGAAGTTATTTGCAGTTGAGAAGTATCTAACAACTACCACCACCACAGTAACTGCCGCACAACAGTGGCAGCCAACGTAGCCACGGCTTGGAAGAAATGATTTGGCGTTTTAAATGGTTGGGTGGGTGGATGATTTAAGGAAGCAGAACAAGACATTTTGTGGCACTGATGTTGCAGCTGATGCGCCAGTCAGTGATGATGACATTGATAAAAGGCATTGCTGCTCTCGTTAACGATAGTTGATGTTGTTCTTGCTATAGCGCATTGTGTGCATAGTCATCTTCAAGTTGTTATTGTTAAGTATTGCTGAGCACATATATGTATGTACTTACATAGCAGTCAGTCGGATGGTGGATGGTGGCCAGTGTTTGCTTAGTTGCGCTAGGCGTGTCGAGTACGTCGATTGCTTCAAGTGCCACACAGTGTGGTGGGTGGGTGGCCAGAATTGGCATCGCAGAAGCGCGCGGTAAACGTTCTTCAATTTGACATAATGAAAATGACAATCATACTTGAGACAAATTGTGAATTTATTCAAGCAGTCATAGTTGCAGCAGCTGATGGGGGGTGGCTTAGCTTTCAACTTTATTTTACTTATAACGGCATGGTGCTTTGACTCGATAGTTGGTTTTTGTAAACTAAATTGTGGTTTGGACAAAGTGGGTGTGGGTGG
>NW_023466755.1:0-7221 GCF_013731165.1 Rhagoletis pomonella
ATCGGGATTTTCGAAACGACTTTCAAAATATTTAGGAATTTTTGGAACTAATTTCGGGATTTTTGGGACTTTCGAGATTCTCGGAGTTAATAGCGGGACTTTGGGGAATATTTCGGAATTATCGGGATTGTTGGGACTCCTGGACTATTTTTGGATTTTTAGGACAAATTTCTAGTTTTTGGGACTTTCGGGACTACAGTACGTATAAATATCGATGCTGCTCTGCAATAACGACATAATTCAAAATTCAAAAAACCGTTACTGCTGTTAAGTGGCTCTTGTCTCTAATCCTTGTCTAATCCATTTCCAGCCCTTACTAAAGTAAGCAGTAAGGATTGCTAAAGTAATTACTAAAGATGGATCCGACAAGGATTGGAGACATCGAGTCACTTAACATTAGTAAGGTTTTTTATTTTTTGAATTTTAATAACTAATTTACCAAGAACAGATATTTTTAGGTATTTTTGAATTACATTTTTCTAATCTTGTCAGTCTTTTTTGCGCGTATTGAAAAAACGTCTGTGTAATGCGGTCAAAGTCGGTGTCTTCAAGTGCGAACTTTTGCTTGAATGCATCTGTACACAACATAAAGTAACGTTACATATTTGTAAGCATACAAATTATAAAAGTAAAACCTACTACGTATTGCCAATGTGATTCGAAGGCCTCTAACACACTTTTTCGTATCTGTTCCACGCCAGGAACATTGTCTTGCTACATCATCCGATATCAATAGGCGCCAGGAGCTCCTGATAAATTTATCATACGTTTTTTCAGAATTGGCGACTAATTCCATGACCTTGAGAAAAATGTGAAATTTTTTATTAGATACGATTTAATTTCGAAACGTTAGCTATAAACGTCAATCTGGCCGTGTTGACTGGGCTACTTACCACATTTTTGAAGGACTGCTCTTCTTTGATACTTTCTTCAAATGCTTCGAAGGCCTCAAATGTAACTAATGGAGACATTGGCAACGTCAATTTTGGCTTATGTGCCTCGCCGCAAACTCGTGCTTTTATAGCTGAAACTTCACTCCTTAAAGAAATTAGCTCAGCACCTTGACGATCAATTTTGGTTAGTAACTGATCAATTTTATCAGTTGTTCCCCGCTGAGTTTCCATAATTTTCTTTATAAGGTTCAATATGTCTGTAAATTTAATAAATAAATCTTGTTAGTAGGCGTTAAATAAGAAACTGTTTTATTGCATTACTTATTGCAGTGGGTGCTTGGAGCACTATTAATATCTGAAATAGATTATACGTGTAATTAATAGAATATATACATATACATATATTGTTTATTGGTTGTAATATATCGTCAATGCCTTTGCAAAACCACGACGGTTTATATTATGTTTATATTTTATCAGTGTTTTACCTTCTAGTCTATAATTTGGTATATTTTTGTCGCGAACTCCTCTTTCACTGACATCTAAATTGAATATGTAGGATGAATTCATATTTATTGGTCTGAAATTAGTCAATTAAGGGTAAGTAAATATGCATTTCACTGCCCTCAAAATGAAATATTTTTCCTGATATTTTTTCTATATTATGTTGAAATATGTTCGAATCGAAATTGAGCCCTTTTGGAGCGAATATGCCTACAAAAGTGGAGTTTATTGGAAAAGTAAAAAACGGTTCTAAATCAATAACTAGATGGCTATGCAAAATTTTATTTTTACTTTTAATAATTTTAGAAATTATATATTTGTTGTTGTCTTTTAAAAAGTAAAAACAATCACATTCTTTTGCATCAAAATACCAGTGATTATATGAAATTTTGCCATTGGACCCATTTAACTTCACAAGTTCCTCTTTGAGGACGACTTTTAAGATACTGCGTTCTACAATTCGGTTGTATCATTGCTCTAAGGGGTAGTTGGATTTTTTCAAAATTTTTTTTAGTTGCCCTAAGAAGCTTTCAAATGGAAAGGAGCTTATAGTCTGTAGAGAACCATATTGTAGAGTTTGCTGGCTTAAATGTGTTAAGCAATGAAAATTAAATGTGAGCATTGAACACATATAAAAAGAAGGTACTTGACTTACAAAGTCATCTAGCAAACCAGATGCAAGAGAGTTTTGTGTTACACAATACTCGTTGTGGAGAAGAAGTCTAATTCCTAAGCTAAGTAATAGAAAATGATTGTACAAACCTGTACCTAAAACGTCCTTAAATACCATAGGACCTGTATACAGTAAAAACGTGCGAAACTCTGTGGCCTTAAATCTTTCGAGATCATCTAGAGATCTAACTCCTCTATTAAATTCCCTAGGTAAAAACTTTTTTAAACACGTTAGTTTATTATTTAGTGAAGTTATGGAGTGCCTACTTAAAGAAAATGTGTGACCTTTTGCTTTCGTTAAAGCTACAAGCACCGATTTTACGAGTCCAAGGCAAACAACGTGCATATAACCTAAGGGAAAGTGATTCACCATATCAATTGGCAAATCTTCAAGAATTAGTTTGCCTTGTATATTGTGGTGCTCTGGTTGAACACGGTTTCGAAAGCTATCATTAGTTCGTTGTAAGTTAAGTGATTTTCTAAAAATGAGTCGTCTATTAAAACTTTCGCCCTTCTGAATGCAAAGGTTGCATGAATAAAATCCGGAGTGATGTTTCACACCTAAAATAAAAGCGCGGGCTGGAGCATCGCAAATAAATGCTCTGATTGATATTTGGAACATCCTATCTTGAAATACCATGCCCTTCGTAACTAATTATCCTAATTCGCAGACGAATTGTTCCAAATAAACATTGGGATTACGAGGCTTTGAATTACCTACATATATTCCAGCTACTAATACTGGCTTTGTACCATTAACGTTAATCAAAATGGGCCATGCTTATTTCTGTGTACTCTTATACAACGGAAGGAAGATGGATAATTAAAGTTCATAAGGAAATCTGTTAAGGCATCTTATAATTTACATACTCGCCTGGCTCTACACTACGTTTTACAATAGTGCGTGGTGTACTTTTTAAAGTACGTATATCTTGTGGCAAGCCAGGAATTTTTTCACCCAAGAGCAAAAGCAGTTCATTCCCTGCACTTTTGCTGACATATTAGCGGATAACAACTGCGCTAAGCGAAAACTGAAATCGGTTGAACCGGAATGCTCTGTAGATGGTAATTCATTGTTATCTGATAATAATGAATTTAATTCATATTCGCTCTCTAGTATTTTACTAATTTTATTATTTTCATCAACCAACTCAATTTCTACTGCGGCTCGTTTTACATGACGAGCCTCACAAATATATTTCCGACTTTTTCTTTTGTAAGCCATTTTCACGTTACTATTAAATATAACAATTAAAATTGTATACTTACTTTTTACACCAATTAAATAAAGGAAAGGACACAGAAACTTATTAACAACAAAAAAGCGAATCTAGTTTTCAATAACTATTTTTTAATTATTCACTGTCACACATTCCAGTTTGACAAATAAAACAAAACTATTATTTTACAATAGTACAAGTAGAAAATTATTGCTCTCTCATTTCTATCACAATATTCACGCTGCAATGCTCGTGTGCGAGGGTTTTACGATCACAAAAGTTTTCCAATCGTTTTTTGCTCAGATTCGAGCTCGTTTACGGACATCTCGCTAAAGGCTCATGCACCCGCATTTATATCACAATATTTACGCTGCACTGCTCTTATGCGAGAGTTCTACGATCAAAGAAGTTTCACAATCGTCCTTTGCTCACATGCGAGCTCGTTTGCGGATATTTTACGACACTCTCTCTAAAGGCTCGTGCGCTGGTCCGCTGGGTACATTCAAATTTTAATGTTTCGACAGATTTGAGTGAAAATAAAAACAAACAAATGAAATGACGTCGAGAGAAATTTTTAAAATGCTAGCAACCGTCAAAATTCCCAAAGCTGGCTCTCAGCGATTGTACCTTATAAATATTTTTATCATGATTGAGAAATTACAAATTGATAATGAGAAATGTAAACGCATATTGAGAAAGTACAAATTGATAATGAGAATTGTAAATTCATATTGAGAATATATAATCTCATAATGAGAAACGTAAACTGATATTGAGAAAATACAAATTGATAATGAGAAATATAAATTTATATTGAGAAAATACAAATTGATAATGAGAAATGTAAATTCATACTGAGTATATATAAATTGTTAATGAGAAAACGTAAATTCATAATGAGAAAATACGTACACTCAGGCCTATCGCTAGGTCGTTAGCGAAGATAAGGAAGCAAAACCAAGAGGTGTAAGCGACCGAAAAAGCTGACTGAAGACAACGTGATGACTATGTTCTCCTGGCTTGAAGGTGACTGCAGTTTTACCCTTGGACAATTAAAAAGAAAAGTACAAAACCAGTTTAATGTAGAATTGAGCACCACAGCAGTGGCAAATTATCTCGAGGGCAATCTGTACAGTTGCAAAAAAGTCCATACGCAACCAATAACCATGAACTCGCAGGATAACAAATTAAAACGAGCTGAAAGGGGTAAACAAATAGCATTGAAGGATGAAACAAATTTTAACCGAATGTCACGTGTCCGGTAAAAAAAAATTCCCACCGCGCCACTCTACAGCTCCCTGCTTCCAGAGGGCCAAACGTCCACTTTATTGATGCAATAACCACAACTGAAGTGTTACACATCAGAAGGCAAACGAGGGCGCTCACACGCAGCGGGGGTGTAAATGCGTTGTCCAACTTTAACTTCAGGTTGTATATATTATAAATTTTTTTGTCAGTGTCCTTTGATGCTTGCTTTAATTCACCTAATATCGCGAGATTAGCTCGGAAATTACGTTTTCTATATATTCTCATTATGAACTCACATTACTCATTATCATTTTATATATTCTCAATATGAATTTAAATTTCCCATTATCAATTTTTATTTTCTCATTATGATTTTATATTTCTCATTATCAACTTATATATTCTCAATATAAATTTACATTTCTCATTATGAAGTTGTACTCTCTCAATATGAATTTACGCTTCTCATTATCAATTTGGGATATCTCAATATGAATTTACATTTTCTCATTATAAACTTGAAAAGGTGTAGTATTTTTCTGTCTATTTTGAACTACATGGGCATGCGGTTCATACTAGTTGTGAGATATTTTACAACTAGTACATTTGACTACAGGGACCAAAAAACACTTCTCAGCAATCCTGCAGGTTAACTCTTGATATTGGCGCAGTAAATCTAAGCGTTTAGTACTACAGTCGAGTTTAATTTTATTTGCCAAAAGATTAAATTTATTTGCCAAAAGATTAATTTTATTTGCCAAAAGGTTAAACTCATTTGCTAAAAGATTTAATTTATTTGCTAAAAGATTAATTTTATTTGCCAAAAGATTAAATTTATTTGCCAAAAGTTTAACTTAATTTGACTTACAAACGAAATACGGGCAGGCATTTCGAAACTTCAACCCTGTTTGTGTGAAGTATTTTATTTTTATCATTAAACAAGCTATAGTTAATTTAAGTCATCGTTTTTATTACTTAAAAATTTTGTAAATTATAAGAACATTGAACTAGTGCTTAACCTATATCAGTAGTGGCATTCTGACAATCGCTACGCTAAATTTTCGTCGCCAAAATTGAAATGTAGTGGGGCCTAAAAGTATACTGTATGGAAAAGAAATAACTAATGTATAATCAGCCAAACCTGGCAGTATGAGGCGCATGTAACTAGATGTTGCGTGTTGTTAGGCGTACCGGCTATTCTTTTGGATATTTTTGGCTATCAAAATTAGCGATAGAAAATGTAGGGCTGACGAACCTAACTGCACGTCTATACCCGCTATGGGCGGCTCGCATACGAACTGTCACTTTTCTGGCATACGAAATCTTATCGCAGATACATTTTTGTATGTGGCCATTTCATCGCATATCATTTCAGTGCGAATTTGTTGTACGATTTTTATAAATGTTGCGAAAACTCAATTTTTCTAAATTGGTTGTGCCTGAAGATTATTTCCCCGAATAACACTCGGAATAAAAGCAAATATGTGATAGTTGCTAAACCCATAGTTAGGTATGCAATAAAAGGTATGATATATCTCTTATATACCTTCCGCGATGAACGGTCTACACCTGCGATATATCTCTTACGGCGCGTTTACATTGGATAACGCTGTCAATACAATAAAGAAATACGTATTAGTTGTCAAAAACGCTGATAGTTGTATCCGTGGCGTAGGCGTCCTGACAATAGTTAAGCAAAATGTCGAACGTCAACGTTGAATTATAAGTTGAAGAAATATGCATTTCGCGCGAGCTTTTTGAGCTAAAAACTTCTTCGTCTTCTTATTTGGCGCTGTAACCGCCTAAGCGATTTTGGCTGAGTTCAACCAAGCACGCCAGTCGTTTCTTTTCTGTGCCAACTGGCGTCAATTGGAAATGCCAAGTGAAGCCAAGTCCTTCTCCATCTGATATTTCCATCTCAGTGGGGGCCTTCCTCTTCATCTGATACCACTAGCGGGTTCTGAGTTGAATACTTTGAGAGTTGGAGCGTCGGCGTCCATTCGAACGACATGACCAAGCCAGCGGTGCCGCTGTATTTTAATTTGCTGCACTATGTCCATGTCGTTGTAAAGCTCATACAGCTCACCGTTTCCCCTCCGACTAAGCAAAGTGTCATACTTTCAGCTAATATAGCCATTTTGCTGGACAAAAAGCAACCTACTGAAAATGATCCAATATTTATAAGAAGGCAAAATTGTTTAATAGAAAAGAAAACGCCATAAGTTTGTAATTTATCTCTGTTTTTATATTTAAGTAATACATACATGACTTCTGATGTAAAGCTTAGCTACTTATAACGACAGTTTCCCTTGTTAAACAAAAATAAAGTGGTGTACAGCTTAGCTACGTATAATCTTTATTAACCAAAAAATATTCAATGGATTTACTAGTCTTTCTAATTGTAGTTTATGTATTTAAAAAACAATTTAATTCTAGTTGAAACATTTTAACCGTTTTTTTGCCCAATCTAGCAGGTCGCCCTGAAAAGTTCTGCCAACACTCCTGATAAGACTCAATCAGTTCATTGACGGTGGGCTTCAGTCTTTCACACAATACGCTCGATAAGACCTTGTAACCTATGCTTAGAAGGCTGATCCCGCAGTAGTTGACGCGAATGCCAGGGTCGCCTTTCTTGTGGATTGGGCAGATCACACTTAAATTCCAGTCGTCGGGCATGCGCTCAT
>NW_023466756.1:0-7216 GCF_013731165.1 Rhagoletis pomonella
AAAAGGAAATGTGAGTCAAAGGTATCACTGCGACGCGCAAGAGATATTCTATGTGGCAGGGTCTTAATAACGGACTAGTCGAATTTTATGTGTCACCTCAGAAGCATACTTACAAAGATAGGAACCAGAGCGCTCGCATTAAAAAAAATCCAACATTGACACTCCCAACATCAGCAGCAACAGTTCAAGCACCTTCCAGCAGGATAAAGCTAAATAAGCAATGTTGACAATATCTTAGCGCGACAAAATATGCAAAAGATACATAGCTAAGTAAGTTGACCGGGGGGAGACCCCTTTACTGCTGCGAAAGGCAAATGAAAAGTAGGTGTGTTTATGAATAGTTTTAATGGCTTATCATTGTTTATTGTTGCTTCAGAAAAATAGCTATAAAAGTTAGGGGTAAATGTAATGGAGAAAAATGCAATTTTTCGCATTGCTTACATTTCTCGCGTGCACTTAAATTTCACGCAGCGCAAACAACCAAACAAATACCTACCAAATGCTGCGCTATTACAACCGAAAGAAAGTTGTACGGGCAACTCCCCGCTCATAAAAAAGGGATAACTCACGGAAACAATGCAGGCAGCGTAAGGACTTTCTGGCATAGAGAAGAATTGAAAAAAAGCGCAGCATAAAAAGTGTACAGGCAACATGTTGTGACACTCAGGCGACGCACTGTTTAGCGTATGGACATAGACAACAGCTCACCCGCCTTGTCAGCGTGCGCTGCGCTGCTTTGCGGAGTTTTGCCACCTCAAGCTAACTGTAACGGTATCTAATGGTTGGCAACATTCCATCAGAGTGTGAAATTATGATAAATGTGCAGCAATGCAACACATTGCATTGCAGCAATTTTTATTTTGCTACTTTTTACTATCTTTTACTGTTTACCATTTTTTCTTTGCACTTCCTTGCAGAACCTTTTCTTCGTAACGTGCCGGAGTTACGTGCCATCAGCGGTGATCGTAAAAAATGTCACTAACTACTACTTTCACTGCTTTGTATCATTTCGTGTTGGCTTTTGTCATTGTTGCTGTTGTTGGCTGTGCTGCTGGTAAATGCAAAGTTCTTTTACTCCTCCCGATGGGCTTTGGTGGCTCTGAAAAGTGGTTGCGGATTTTGATTGCATTTTCTTTTAATTAAATTAGCGTTTTTATAGTTGTGTTGCGTTGTCGTAAAAATGATGGAAATGCAAAGATAAGCATGGGATTAAGTTGAAATTTTCAAAAGGGATGAAAAGGTGAGAAAATGTTTGGGAGCTGAGAAGCTGTAAATGAATATTTAAATGGAACATCTTATTTAAAATGAAATGGGGTGAAATGATTGAGCTTGGAACGATTTGGAATGGAACAAAAGAAATAATATTTAATTAAGCGAAGTGAAGTGGAAGAAAATGAAATGTAACAAACAAAACGTGTCGGAACGAAATGAAAAGTAGTCAAATGAAATGAAATGGAACAACACAAATGGAAGCTAATTGCAATTAAAACGAATAAAATGTAATAAAATACAAAAGAATGGCAAAGAATGAGATTAAATAAGATAGAATGACGTAGAATGAAAATTTTAATAAAAGCACATTTAAAAAGTAAATAAAGTAGAAGGAGAAGTGGAACGTAATGAAATTAAACATTAATTAGAATTAAATATAATAAAGTATGAGTGAAATTAAAATAAAAAGAGGAAATGGAAGGGAACGCAGAAATGAAACGAAATGAAATAAAGTGCGGCAAAACTAAAAGACGCGAAATCAAATTAAATAAGCAGAAATTAAATGAAATGGAACAGAATGGGATGGAGCGAAATTAAATGAGGTGAAATTAGTTGAAATGAAATGGGAAAGGATGATGCAAAACATAAACAAACGTAGTAAAGCGATGAGATACGAAATGAGATGTTATAAAAATAAACTAAATGATACGATCGAAAAAGGAATGAAACAAAAATAAATGAAGAGAAACGAAATAGTATAGAATTACCATTAATGAAACAAAATGTGACGAAATAAAGATAAACGAAATGAAACGATCGGAAATAAAAGGAGTGGAATCAGAGTGTATTGAGACGAAATAAAATAATCAGAAATGGGACAAAAAGGAAATGAAATAAAGTGATCAGAAAAAAATATTACAATAGAATAATTGAGATGGTATGAAAATAAATGAAATTAAATTATCAAAATTAAATTAACAGCCGCACTCAGAGTCGTTTAATGATTACTTAAGGTGTCCCTCAGTAACGTCTTGAAAAAATTCCCTCTCAGAGTCAGCTAATGTTTCATTAACGGCATTTAATGAACATTAAAGTTGAGTAAAGAAAAACCTTCACTTAACTTTTTAACGAGAGATTTTGACAATCTTTTGTTTATTATTTTATTATTTTCGTTTGAATTTGTGTTAGATTTTTAAAATAGTGGAAAAATGTCCGATCTAGAAGACTTCATGGACTTTGCGGATTATGTAAGAAGGCACGGGGAAGTGGGATTGAGGCGCTATCTTCGAGATTATTCTGATCCTTTCACGAAGTACTCAAATCGGGAATTCCATGCACGATATAGATTTACGCCTGAAATTATTAAGAATGTTATTTTGCCTTTGGTGCCTTCTGAGTTGGATAAGCCAACCAGAAGAGGATTACCATTTCACCCGGAAATAATGTTATTGGTAACACTTCGATATTATGCCGCTGGCAGTTTTCAGGTTGGTATTGATACAATTATTTACGAGAAGATAACATTTGAATCTGTCTCCATATTATATGTATTATTTTCCAAGGATGGATATATGCATATAACTATTTCAAGAAACAGCTGAAACTATATACATATGTACATATACATACATATATTTTTAGCATATCATATATAAATAAATTAAAAAAATTATATAAATTATTATTTATCTTGGAACTTCGACGTTCTTTAATAAGTTATACCAACATACATATGGAAATAAACGTGTGAATTTCCAATGCCTCAACTTTTGGATCTAATGAACGATAACATATGACTATCCATTTCAATTACAGAAACTGGATGGAGATGTGATGAACATATGTCAACAGTCAGTTTCGCGAATAATTTTTCAAGTCTCTACTTCAATAGCGCGAAAAACCAAAGACCTCGTTAAATTTCCGTCTACTGCAGAAGAATGTAATAGAGTAAAGTAGGGCCATATTTTGTATTCTGAATTTCGTTAAAATATAAAATGTATTTTTACATACTATGTATAAAAATGCTTAATTATTGTTGTAATTGCGTGCGTAGATTGCACACATATTAAAATAAGAAGCCCAGGAGGATTATCTGCTGAGGTATACAGAAATAGGAAAGGGTGGTTCTCTATCAATGTACAAGCAGTCACTGGTCCAAACTTGGAATTTTTTGATTTAGTAGTTCGTTGGCCTGGGAGTACGCACGATAGCTTTATATATAACAGCAGTTCGGTTAAGCAAAGATTCAATAGCGGGGAATTAAAAGGAATACTCTTAGGTGACAGTGGATATGCTGTCAGTAATTTGCTTTTAACTCCGTTTTTATCACCAAGCTCAACTCCACAAAAGGAGTACAATAAAAGCCACATTAAAACAAGAAACACTGTGGAAAGATGTTTTGGAGTTTGGAAGCGAAGATTACCCTGCCTTCACGTTGGAATGGGTATTAAGCTGGATACCGTTGTAGCTGTTATATGCGCATGTGCAGCATTGCATAACATTTCCATCTTAGTAGATGACTTGCTACCAGTCAGCTCTGATAACATCGAAATTTTTAATGTCGAAGCCTCACCAATCAATGAAAACTCCAACAGCAACGGTTTTATTGCGCGTCAATCTCTGGTAGACAGATTTTTTCCTAAGATCTTTTGCTACAAATAAAAGTCTTTAGATGTTGAAATATTAACTATGTCTTTAATTTATTGAACGATTTTTTTTGCCTCTTCAAAATCTATTTTAGCCTTTTGTAGTAATACTTGTTTTTTTTGCTCTTCCAACAAGGCTGCTCTTTTTTTATTTGCTCAACTTCCAACTGTAAAAGAAAATATGCATATACAAATATTTAGCTTTACCAATGCATAGTTATTATATACCTGTGTTTTGACTAATTCAAGCTTAAGCTTCTCTCTCTTCTCTAGGTACCTTATACTAGGTTCACATATAAGTAGATTATGCTCATTTTCGAGCTTAACACCAAAATCTGTAATTATAACAAGAGATTAGCCATATAAAATTCGTCCCTTGGTAATCTGTAATTATAAAATAATCTCAGATTTAACCGATAACTTTTCGGTGTCCATCCTAGTTTTATCGATTGTTTTTGCGAAAGAGAGGAGAAATGCCAAATGTAAAAGTAAACAAAAATGTACGCTAGCAAGTAAAAGAGGTTTGTAAAGGTATTTTTTAATAAAATGTTAAGTTAAAATATATTTATATTGCTTATTATAGCAGAAAAACGTGATCACGGTGGCACAGAGAAGAAACATAACTTTTCCTTGAAATGTGAGAATAACAAGCACAACAAATTTGACGGCTAATAATCTGAGATTTTCCTGCGTAAACGGGGTGATTAAAAAACGAGCTTTGATCGAGATAATATTGATATGTGAACATAGTTTTACCCGTAATGCTGCCTCCCGCCGAACGTAGTCGCTTGGTCTGCGTACTTGCTCCTTTTCCACTTTTTGTTGGTGGCCAGTTTCATTACTGTGTACTATGTAGTTAAAAAGCAGCGAAAAGAATTTTAGTATATCGTAGATGACTTCTTTCGTATTATATAGGTACAGTACCTGCAACATTTGGTTCACCTTCATAATTTATGCTTATGGCTTTGAAGTTTACGTCGGATTCCTCATTTGCTTCCGTGATCATATCTAAAAAATGTTGGTTAAAAAGTGATTTGCCTTATATCTTAAAGGACATACCTAAAAACTCAATGGAGCTAGATTGGCTATTTTCCATGTTTAGCAAAATTGCCCCATCGCTGTCAAAGTTGTTGGAGATTTCGCAAATCATTGCGGGAGCAGCCTAATAATTAAATTTTATGACGACAAGACAGTATGAAGATAATAGTTAAGTCCCTAACAGCGCACTTATACGATATGAATGTATTTACATATCGATGGTCCTGTACAACAACG
The DNA here is from genome assembly GCF_013731165.1 of Rhagoletis pomonella. NCBI lineage: Eukaryota > Metazoa > Arthropoda > Insecta > Diptera > Tephritidae > Rhagoletis > Rhagoletis pomonella. Next base: position 5,133 of record NW_023466756.1, read on the forward strand.
ACACAATTCAAAATTCAAAAAAATATAAAAACTGTTACTACTGTTAAGTGACTCATGTATTTAATCCTTGTCGAATCCATGTCTCATCTTTTGTACTTACTTTAACAATCCTTACTGCTTACTTTAGTAAGGGATGGAAATGGATTAGACAAGGATTAGAGACAATAATCACTTAACAGTAGTAACAGTTTTTATTTTTCGAATTTTAATTTGTGTCGTTATTGCACAGGACCATCGATATGTAAACGTTTTTTTTTTGTATGTACTCGTAAGTAAAGTAGCATTTACATATATGTATATCGTTACTTTAATATAGAAAGGCTCTATTTCACATAATGCTCAAAATCAATCAATAGGTGAATTTAGGATTTTTAGCTAGTTACGATTTTTTTTTGTATTTCAGCGACGATGAGAGATAGGGCCTTTCTATATTAAGATAACGATAAGCAAATAAATATCGTGTAAGAGCGCTGTAAGGATACATACCTCTTCCACCATGTCCACTATTGCTTCTACTTGCCGTGATGTTGATGGCACCGGTGGCCCACCGCCCGTTCGAAATAAATTACCCCTTTCTACTGCCCGAGCCTTTCGTGCGACTGCCTTCATATTTTCCCACGCCCTCCTTAATGTAACCGTCTCACGCTGAAATAAACAATATGGAAACACGAAATACTAAAGGTGGCCTCAAGCAGATGCGATAATACCGGTGCGATACGATATCGTATTTTTTGCGATAACGATAAAAAGCAAACGCTCTCAAACAGGTGAGATACGACACACTGCGGTGCTATACCGCAGTGGTTTGTATTGATCGCATATCGTAAAATTTTTTACCGCATCTGTTTGACGCTACCTTAAGACGTATAATAAATTGAATAAATGCATTAGGTCGGGTAGTTTTTCGACATCGTTCCTAGCACATTCGTATTCTACATTAAATACCAAAGAAAAAATTCCATTATAGCTCCAAATTTTGAGCCCCCCAAAATTTTAAAATAACCTATCTTTAATTAATACTAAGTTAATGTCTACACTTAATATTAGCGGGAGTGTTATGAAGGTCATATTTTTAATACTTACTTATGTCTTAACGTAGCATTAATTGAAGATAGCTTTTTCAAGTTTGGCGGGCTCGAAATCCAGAGCTATGCTCTAATGGAATTTTTTCTTAGGAATTTATCTAGAATCCGAATCTGTTCCATTCGTTCCATACAACCCGCCTTAAAACGCATATAATTTTACCTTGTAGACATTCGAATTTGAATTGAACTCATTCGTAAGCAAATCCCAAGCTTCTTTCTTTCTCAAAATTGATTTTCCATCCGTATGCTTCGATTCTATAATAGGCCGCTTCTTTATTAGTTGCCCTAATATAGCCTTTTCATCGGCAGTGAAATTTGATACACGCTTTCGATTTACTTTTGCTTCTTCCTAAATTAAAACAAACATTTGTATACGTACATAGAAATTTCCTGGGTGAATTAAGAGCAGGTATTGCAGTTCTTGAATGTGGTAACATGGACAAGCTTTAGCTTTACTATAGTTTGTGCAAGAACCTTTTAACTTGTCGCTTCCAAGAAACAATTGCATTGTAGCTTGACTTGTAAAATCGCATTCCTAAAACGACTGTATTGCAGTTTTCAAATGTGTTTCGAAGAGTTATTACATACAATTCTTTGGGGATGTACAAAACCCACCACACTTCTGGTAGCCCTAACTGACCAGATCACATCTTCGAGTGTGAGCCACTCTCAAAATAGACAAAAACGCTTCTCATCACAATTGTGCTAGCTAATAATTGATTGCCTGCACTATTCTGGAGAGCGTTGCCCAATACTATCTCTCAGCACGGACTTTTCTTTGCAGGCTGGGTACTAAGTAGTGCAGCAATGGACATAAAAGTGGTCATAAATAAGCCGAGACACGTCCAGGACTTAATATAAACCATATTAATTCTAAAACACATACATTCATTCATATGTAAACTATGCATTGTTAAATTATTACAAAAGAAACTCGGAATCAATCACACATTACAAAGAACCAAGTTTTTTCTATGGAGTCCGTACAGCACCAGGGAT
>NW_023466757.1:0-7214 GCF_013731165.1 Rhagoletis pomonella
CTTGCTATGGAGCTAACGAGTCTTTGTCAGCACTCACTTTCGCGCTAAAAAGCGGAGTTAATAAATTTGTGTATTTTTTAACTTCTAACTTTCGCAGTTACTGCCAGCCAATTTATATATTACACATTAAAAACCTTTTAGCTTTTTGTTAGATTAGCCAAATTGGTAGTGACATTGTGTTACATTAAAAAACGACAGTTATTTTTGTTAAAATTGTAATAAACAAAAGGAGTTACGCATTTTCAAATCTTTCTTCTTCAACATTTTTTTTAGACATTCCCCCAGCTAATCCACATTTCTACCTTTTTTTGCTTTGCTTAAATTTTTCGCGCATTTTCTGTTAAAGTATAGTTAAACACACTTTTTCGGAGCATTTCTTCTTCTTACTCTAAACACTTTCGACTTTTCCCTTTACAGCATCCTTGTTTTCCCTTTATTTCCTTCTCTGGCGTTTTTTTTTTTATTTTTATTTTTTATTTTTTTTTGTATGTTGCTTGTTTTTCTACATGTAGTGCATAAAACTTGAGAATATCAGACTCAGAGTAATTGCAAAGCGGCATACTCTGCTTCACTCTCCATTAGTTTTTCGTCCTTTCCTCACGGTGACATATGTATCCCACTGGCCCATTTAATTTGTCTTCTTATCTTCTGGTTTTGTCTCCACCTCCTGTTGTTCATGTTGCTCAATTTCCTTTATTTGGTTTTGTAGATGAACATCGCCATCTGCTGGTGGGTTTGCATTAGCAGTAATTGACGTCGTTTTTGTTGTTGCTAAAGCTGTTGTTGTTTCAACAGCATCGCCGATGGCATGAATGGAGGTAGAGTTTTCTTGTTTATTATTGGCTAGCAATTGTTGGCTGGAAATGTCCAATTCACTGATGCTATTCTGTAGATGTAATCGAGGGTGTTTGTGTTTTGTTTTTGTTTTTTTTTGGTTTTTTTTGTTTTGGTAAAAGAAGGGGAAGAAAGTAAATGTTGTGTGATTAATAAATAAGAAGAAATAATGACAATGGCAACTAAAGCATTATTTTACCTACATACATATGTACATACATATATAAGTACTTACAAACAAACTTAGTAAATACTTACAAATCGGAAATGTCGCCTTAAAATATATTTCTCTTAATTAGAGAAAAAATGTTGATAATAAATACGCAATGCTACTACGCAATAATACTATGTTCTTTCAATTGTGAGCGCTCACAGCTGGTATAAATTGTATGTAAACATCGTTTAAAGTTAACGTCAATAAAAATCAGTTTTTGTAAGCGCAGGGAGGGCAGAGAGGTTGGGAGTCTTAAAATCATTTTCATACTCGCTTAGTTAACTTCGCAAATTAACTGTCGACTCGTCTCTAAATCATCTTCAAGATTTTCTAAATAAAAAGCAGGGTACAAATAATTCTTGCAGCTTGGGGGCAGTTAATATGATGTTGCATATTTTTAGGCAGCAGTGCTTTTGTTTTAGAGAGTTTCGGGAATAAAAATTTAAATAGTGTGGGGCGCACTCTTCTTTAGAAGCCAAACATTTACTCGAAGGTAATACGAGTATCATCAAGAATTTCCAGAAAAATTAGATGATTTACAGATCTCACTTGACAAGACGCAGTGGGATCAGTGGTGGCTTGAAATAACTAAAACTTGGAACTTATTTTTTTTAATGAAAATTTTAGTTATCCATGCGCGAGATCTACTGCAAACGTCCCGAGAAACAAGCAACTCACCAAAAATAATACTTTCACGCGGTGACCAAACTTAAAGCATAACTATAGTCACAACTGCTTTGCACAAAAATGTGCCGCAAAAACTTAATTATATTTGTGCATTTTTGTGAATCTTTTAGGCGCTTAGAATAATTTTTTTCGGCATATTTTAAACTGCAGTAGCTAGTAATATAGCTTTTTTCTTGTTAGCCACAGTATCCGCCTAAGCCAATTCTGGCTGAGTTCAATAAATCATGTCCTTTTTTCTGTGCCAACTGATGCTAAAAGAAAATCCCCAGGGAAGTCTAGAAGAGGCCTTCCTTTTCCCCTGCTACCACCAGCGGTGGAAGCGTGCCTTCTTGTTTTTCGATTCGGATACAGCTATATAGCCTGATAAATTCTTTAATGCTGAAACCTAGTGTTGCAGGCTACCATGTTTCGGGCCTCTTCGAATTCGATCAGCAACGGCCCGCTAACGGATGTTTCGTCGTCGTGTCTGAATTTACCAACCACGTTGGGATCAACGATTCCTTTCTTTCCCACCCTGGCATTGACATCACCTGGCACGTTTTCTTGTCATGTCAGGGATAGGGTTGGTAAGCGAACTTCGTTCTCGTCCACCAGGCTGAACGGTCTCTCTTCCATCACAAATCCAACATCGAATTTGGGCTCCTTTAGTTAGTAGTTGCAAGGAATGTTATCTCTAACATGTTGAACGATTTCACCGTGCTGGTTCCAAAAGTTGTCAGCAAGGCACCCGGTGAGAAAACCTTATTCGAGCAGGCTTGAAGGCCCCAAGATGGTATTTTTTTTTAAAGAAATTGATTCGATAAACACCGCATCGCCAAATATATGTATGCACATCGAAAGAAATTATTTGAACAGAAAGAATACACCCCATTCCTACGCGATGTCCAATGCATTGCGATTATTTGAATTAGGTTTTCCCGCCGGGTGAACGCTGCCAGACGAAAAAAAAAATTGTCTACGATTCGAGCACAATGTTTTTTCTATAGTTTTTGGACAAAATATGATAAAGCACACAATCAAGCATTTTATGCAAACGGCTAAAATAGGTATTTGGGAACTAAAAACAAACAAAAAAGCAAAACAAAGTGTAGAATAAAAAATGTTATGTGATTTAGAAAGCAGAATACCAACTTTTTTTTTTAAATTTACAAACTCAAAACTTAAAAAAAACTTAAAAATGTTGTTTTTAATTTTGCTTAGTATACATTTTTATTTCTTTTTTATAAACATTGCCAATTTCAAAAAAAAAAGTGTTTTATATATTAATACTTAAATGCTTAATACACTTTAGTGACCAATTTCGATTATTATACGAACTAAAGGAATATAAAAAATAGTTTAACAATAATAACCTAACATTTTAAGTACAATTACATTTACTTAAGTACAATGTACAATGTTTAACGATGAACATAACTTAACGGGTTCTTGGGTTATGGGCTGAAATGTAATCCTGAGCGAAAGAAGGGACAAAGTCTGAAAGTGTGGACCAATTTTTTGGCAGGAAAACCTTTAATCAATAAAAAAGAGAAGTGTATTGCAGCAAAAGTTAATTTCAATTTTGATGGGTGATAGGTGTTGAAGTTTAGAGTATTAATTGATTCCTATTAAGCAAAATGTAAGTTTTACATTAGATGAATTGCTATAATTGTTGGAATGCAACTACAAAGGGATAGGCAAGCAAAAGGCACATAATTGAAGGTTGAAGAAAGCGTGCATTTTGAAGTGGAAAGTAGGAGTACTATTAGTATAGGAAGTTGAAGATAGAAAGTAAAGAAATGTAAGACTTACAGTGAGGAGCAAAAATGTCAAAATGGTGTTTTTTTTAACCGACTTCAAAAAAATTAGGTTATCAATTCGTCGGAATATTTTTTTTTAATGTATGTTACCGCATAACTTTGGATCACGTCAGCGGATTTCTATAATTATATTTTTTTTTTTTTGTTAAGAAAGTTGGTTTAGATCCGATTATTGGATCATGAAGAAGTTTACGGTACTCTTAAATTTTTATATGAAAATTGAAGTCGGTTTTATTTTTTGCTTAAAAACTACTTGTTTAATACTAACCACGTTTTGCATATTAAAACTTTTTTACTGCTTTAATCAAAGTTGGAATTTTCACAAAATTTGCATACTTTATGATATGCTTTTCTAAAAAATTTCTAAGTATGCAGTTTTATAACCCATGAAATTTTACTACAATAAAGTGCAAGTTGGAAGGCTTTAAAAATCGCGTTGATTTTTAATAATTTCTTTTCTATATTGCGGTTTTTCAACGAATGTAAATATAAATATTTTATGGAATAAAATGCGCAAGACCATCTGCAAACAAAATAACACCAATACTTTCATAATTTACATTTGTTACAAAGACCATCAGCAAAAAAAAAATTCAAACTCAACGCGATTTTTTCGAGTCTTCAAGCTTGCACTTTGTTATACTAAAAATTCATGGTTATAAAACCGCACACTCAGAAATGTTTTAGAAATTCAGATCATAAAGTAAGAAAATTTGTTGAAATTTTAAGAATTTTTCTATTTTTTGTTTAACTGGTTTTTATCAGAAATCAACAAATAAAGTTTAACATGAAAAACATTTAATATTTGTAAAAAATCACTATTTTGACACTTTTTCTCCTCACTGTAATATTTTTGAAGAAAATTTATTTGAGCTCACAATTTAGGCGACGGAAGCAGAAGTGGCCTAACTCAACATTTTTTTTGTAGTTAACTTCTTAAAATAGTTTCAAATGTGATAAATTTTAAAATAAAGGTCGCTTATGCATTACTTTCATGATACGCTATGCAGCTGTGTACCTTTTAATTAAAGAATAAGGTACACAAAAAAAGGGTTAGGCCACTTCTACTCTCATGGCATCAAATAATGTTTCGATAAATTAATGATAATGGGATATATTTTACAAAAGCTTAAATAATTTTGAAGATTTTTATTAGCTTTGAGTGCTAATATAGACTAAGGTTATTGTCGTTTTGAATTTATTTTCAAGAGTCCAATGTGTAATTTAAATTTAAGAAAAAGTCGACTTTAAACATTGCCAAAAGTTTTTTATACACAAGCTATTAAAAAATATAATTTTGTTAATATTTTATCCAACAAGCATCTCTTTTGAATTTTAAAAAGTTTATTTATCAGCTATTGCAAGAAGTTTTGCGGTTTTGTATATCCCAATATGTACCTACCTACATGTTCTTAACGTCGACTTTAACTTTTTCCTGGATTAAGGTACGATTAACAATTAAAAATGACGACGAGTGTACTTAACACAATTTAGTTTTCAGTTGTTTTGTTAGTGCTCAGGTTTCCCAGCCCATAAGCTAGTGAAAAGTTTACAGTTTTCAGCTTAAATCCAACCCATAAGCTTCGCAAACAAACCAAAGAAAGAGATCATACAAATTTTGACTTAAACTAACTTACATTATTTGGTGTTGTACATAAAGCTAAAGTGCAGTGTGATTGATATTAAAGCGTTAATACACCTACAACACTTAAGTAAACGCCTTCGTATTTAACCATTCCATACTCACCCTCATCATTTTGCGCAATTTCATTGAGGTGCCCATGGACTGTAGACGATAGCGTTCCTTGGCACGTTCACGTATCTTCTCGGGCACGACCAATAATGTGGTGATAATATTGCCGCTGAAGAGCAGAAGGAACAAGCCGCACAACACAGATACCTATAGCAAACGAAATGTAACAAGAAAAATGGTTGAGTCAGCAAAATTAAGATTCAAAACAAAAAAAAAATTAAGAAAATGAGAGACGAAAGGCAAAAAGTCAATAAGGATTATATGTACATACAGGGGAGCAGGGCGGCAACAGAGCCGGGCAGAGCGCGTGCAGATAGGGCGCTTGCATGCGAATTAGCTGAATGAATTAATCAATTAGCCAGCAAATCAGGCACAATCAACCAATGCATTAAACCTAGGACGAAAGCCAAACGCACCCAAATATGTATGTAAATGCATGCTAGCCTCTATATACTTAAACAGGCACAGGCACAAGCACAGACAAATAATTCAGCACTTTAAGGTGCTCCACAAGCATATCTACAAGTGTGTACATATGTACCTACGCCCGCCAGTCGCCTGCTGCCACTCAAGCAGCCACTCAATAAATCACACACAATCAGGCATTGACAAACATCTACAAAAACACACACACTAATAGACTCCCTCACTCATTTAATTGTTTCACTCCCGGCGACCTCGTTGGCCAAACTTACATGCCATGGCGCTCCTGGCGGTTCCGTTGTCAACTTGTAAAGGGTCCAGGCGTTGTATGCTTGGAATGTATAGCCGCCGAATAGGAATGGTAGCAGAAAACTCAAACCACGCCACATCCACGAATGGAAGCCTTCAATGGTGATATCCATGTTGTGACGTTCACCGAGCGCCTTCAGTCGATAGAGCAAACCCTTTTGGTAGCCAAATTGCAAATACTGCACAAGGTCTGTGTGAATGAAGAAACAAACAAAAAAAGCAGAAAACACAAAAAATGAAAAGGATGTATGAATAACAAAGTAGTATGCTTGCTGTTGTTGTTTTTATGAATGGCGATGATTTTCAGTGGTGGTATAGAAGATGAGGGTAGCTTGTTATAAATAGGCAAAGCGCAGTGCAAATAAATCAGCAATTTTTAGTGCATGTGTAGAGGGCCTGCTTTTGCATAGCATTACCAAGGATAAGATAGGAGAATCTATGTATTTATGTATGCATGCAGATGATACAGCGACATAATATTTATGTTTTCACTGCTCCGTGCATACTTACTTATATAGACATTGAAGTACATGAATTGCGTGCGGAATAGCTGCCAATGCTCGCCCTGCGGCCACACAAGCAATACACCAGCGGCTGCCGTTGAGATAAAGTGATGCGCTCGCCACCAGCCTTTAATGCGTGATCCATTTACTTTGAGTATCGATTCACGAATGGTGAGTGTACAGTAGTACCAGACTAGTAGAAAAATGTAGGCAAGTTCGAGGGCCCTGAAAATGGAGAAAAAAAACAACAAGTTGTTTATATTAGTTAAAAAGCAACAGATTAAAACCACATGTAGCAGTGAAAGGTAAAATAAATGTAAACAAAAAAAATATGCAATAATTTGTCAACGACACCAAAATGCCATGGAATAACCATTTACGATAAGGTTACGGTAACGATAACAACCTGTATACATACATAAGTTTATATTCCATTAAAATTTTTATATGTTATCGAAATATGATCGATAAACCTATCTAACAACTTTATTACGATCCATTTTCTCTGTATTGTTAAAAGATTTTGCTACGATACATTTCCTCCATATTGCTATCGATTTTGTTACGATGTATTTTTTCAATATTTTTATCGATTTTCTACGATACCGTTATCGATTTTCTTAGGTTAAATTTTCTCTATTATGTTATCGATATACAATCGTAAATCATAACCGATAAATATATCGACTTTT
>NW_023466758.1:0-7214 GCF_013731165.1 Rhagoletis pomonella
ATTAATTAAACGTAATCGCAGCCAGCGATTAACGATTAAAAAAATTTATGGATGGTCAGGCCAATGCGGGCTGCCATTTCAAGGACCAGTCTTTCCCTGGTGTTTGTGTGGGGCATACCCCATTCCACGCCTCTTGCGTTGAAATCTCCAGCAACAATTATGTGGCCGGTTATATCGCGCAATTCGTCTTCAAGGTCTTCGAGCTTTCCCCTGAAGACAGGGACTGTGTCGTTTGGAGACAGGTAGCAGCTCACCAGAGTGATTTGCGCCATTTTAACCCAGACGTAGCAGCGCTGCTCTCTGCGCGATGGTTGGGGTTAGCAATGCATATCGCGGCCGAGCCTGATTGGTCAACATGCCAGGTTTCCTTTGTTCTATAGGGTTCACTGATGATGACAGCGTCTGCTCTTTGTTCAAGAACCAATTGGTCCAGCAGGTCATCAGCTACCCTACTCCTGTTCATATTGCCTTGTATAACTTTAATCATATTCTTCCAAGCTTTGTCTTAGCCTCAGCAAGGGCATCCCTGAAGGCCTTGCACGCTCCCGACCCGGGCAGGTGATGGGCATTTTTCTGTCCATCTCCTGCTGAGCACAGGTAGCAGCTTGGGCTTTCTTTACACGCAGAGGCTATGTGGCCCTGCTGACCACATTTCCAGCATGAACTGCTTCTGTCTGGGCCTTTGCATGCCGCCTTTTTCTGGCCATACCCCAGACAGCGGAAACACCTTTGGACATCCGCGCGCTCTCGGACGCGGCAGATAATCCAACCTACTCGCAGAATCCCCTTTTCAATAAGAGTCCGGCCTGGCAGTTCGTCGATTTCCACCACAGCCATTCTTTGTTCTCGCGAATTTACAGCGAGGAGAGAGACGCGAAGTTGGCCATTCATCTTGTCCCCTAACTCCCCGCGTACAGCGTTCTCCACTTCTGGGGCCGTGGGTAGGCAGTCCATGCCCAGAACTTCTAGACGTAAACGTCTAGTGAGAATACGGGCGTCTCCAAGCTGGCCAATGGCAGTGCACACATTTTCCTTAAATGCTGAGTGGTCGCCACAGCGCTCCATTTCGATTAGCACGCCGCCTTCGCGGGTTTTCCGAACAGATCGAATTACGGTCTCCGTCTTCTCGGGCTGGAGCTTACCACGTATCGTTCCCAGCACCTCTGCATAGGTTTTGCCTTCAGCTGGCTTAATGATTAATTTGGCGAGACTCTTCTTTTTTCTCACCCTCTTCTTTTTTTTGCGGCTGGTCGCCTCGCCCTTATTGACCAAGGGTCCACCTGGCGCTGGCCCTGGCTTGGGCTTTCTGCTTTTTCCAACCGTTTTCCATTGATTGTCTGGTACGGTTTTCTGTGCAATGTTATTATTATTGCCATTATTGTTAGGATTATTAATAATAATGTTTTTACTACTATTATTATTAGTAGTAGTAGTATTTTTTTTCTTTTCCGGCTCGCCTGTAGGGGAGTCGGATCGAGTTCGACCTCTCTTTTGCGAGCCAGGGCCAGCCTTCCGCAGCTCGGAAAGGGTAGACCCCTTCCGGCGCTGCTCTCGGAGGTAGCTTAATATATTTAAGCTCTCCTCGATTTGGGCCATACCTGTTTTTATGTCCATGGACACATTCTTTTGCTTAGAGACAGCGCTCTGCATCTTCTTCAAGACGAGCCGAATCTGGGCCAATTGCTCATCTTCATTGCCTTCGCAAGTTCCCAAGCTTGCGGTGACATGCTTGTCGCTGTTTGCAGCAGCCGGCGTTTGAAGACGACTATCCCGGCTGCCGGGAGTTGCCGTTTGGCAAGGTGTAGCCTTCTGCGCCACGACGGCGGCTTTCTCCGTGCTCGTGGTGCCGGCATTTGCCTGCAGAGGAGTTTGTGGCGGGGAGCGCACGACTCTACTGCTCTTCTTGAATGCGCTGCATTCTTCCTCCGTAACATCGACGTTGGTTTCATTTATTGGTTTTGTTTTAATCATTTTCAATCAATTGGGTCTCCGCTTCGAGCCGCTATCTCCACACGTAGCACAGTCGCTTTTAAGTGTCCCGAAGTTCCCTTCTCTCAAAGGAGCAGGCCATCGCGAGGGTTGACACAAGTCCTTATGGGATATTGTGTTCAGAGCCAAGACAGCGCAAAACCAGGAGTAAATCTCAACTGGACCTGTGCGGCCAACTAAATGGCGACATGTATTGAACGTACTTGAAGACCTGCCAGGGTTTTAACGAGACGGAGGCGATTGCAGCATTAGCCCACCAGCCATTTCTGTGAGGTGTCACCCTTACATACTAAAGTGGCGGAGTACTGCTCTCGCCAGCCCAATATCAGACTAATCGTATCCATGCTCCAGTATGCCATGAACAGGATCTAACTGGTCTCAATCCTGGGATGATTTTTGGGGGGGCGGCATCTGTTCGCCCGGACACAGGAGATTCATCAAGCATTTTTGATCTTTTAAATCAGGTCCTCGTCTCCTGCCGCTCTTGGTCTGGGACTGCTTATTGGTTATTCGCAGCTAACCTACCGGAGTAGGCCGTTCACGATCCGCCCTGTGGGACCCCGGTAAGGTCCTGAGCTTAGCCCTTACCGTTTACCATTATTATTATTATTATTATTATTATTATTATTATTATTATTATTATTATTATTATTATTATTATTATTTTTATTATTATTATTATTGATTTATAAAACATTTTCTGACAAACATATTCTAAGTGTTCAGAATATATGAGTCTGAAAGGAGTCCTAGGTGGGTAAGAAATATGAGCTTCAAAAACAAAAAATGTGTGACTCTTATATGAATATTTTAGGAGTTATAAATGATCGAAGTTAGGAGCCAGCGCTTTGTGGCTATATAAAAACAATAAAGCTTCGAAATTTATATCTAAATTTGTTTATACAGAAATTGAAAATATTTAGAAAAATATCCAAAATTTAGCTGCAGCTGCTGCTATTAAATATATGTTGGAATGTTTATATGAACTGAGGTATGTATACATACATGAGTATAGTATTTAAAGTTCAATAAGAGCCCAATATGGCTCAAAGTACAACATAAAATAAGAGTCCGAATGAAGTTATTTATAAGGACTATAAGACACATTTAAGAGCCTCAAAAAAACTCTGAAACGATTCATATATGACGCCAAAAATTGCTTTAAAAAGAGTCCAAAATGAGCCGTTTATGAAGCCAATAAGAGTCCAATATGACTCATTTGGAGGCTCATATAAGTCGACCTTCGGAGGAAGGAAAACATACTAATTTCGGGCTCTTAAATGAGCTCATTATGAGCGTAAAGGCTCCGAAATGGGACTCTTTAAAGACTCATTTATGTAATGTAAATGTATATTTCATTGATATGTACATGTTTCTCGCTCATAGGGAAAGCACTTATTGAATTTTGGTTTTCGTTTTGCGCATGCATTTTCTTTTTACTTTAAAATTTCAATACTTCACACAAATTAAAAAAGCGTTTTTCTCGATAAGTCAATGCTGAGACCACACGCTTTATTTCCTTTTAAATAAATTTCTTTTAATTCCGCAAATTAGAAATTCGCTAGAAATGTAAATACATAATTAATTCCAAATGTCAATTCTTGACTCAAGGGAATGCTTCGAACTATATCCGCTTAATTCACAGAACATGCTTTTCATGTGAGCGTTTTCAAAATATCTAATTATTTTGTATGTACAAAATCCCATAGTGATACACGAAACACAAAGAAATTTAAATAAATCAGTTTCTACCTACCGATTATCTTTTGACTTACGGATTCTTAGAAACACACCACTCTTGTAAGACACAAAACTCCGCGAGAAACGTTCAACCTCGTATGTATCTATGTTGAAGACGGTTTTCAATATGTACGACGGACACTAATTACTATTTCAGTTGAAAAAAATATCAACAACGAAAAATAAACACTGGCATATGTTGATGTCGTTGAAAATCAAAATTGTATTCAAAAGAATTTGGTGCAAAGTAAATTTTGTTTGATAATATATTGATAAAATATTGATGTCCAAAATATTCTATAAGATATTTTTTCCTGTTCAGTAGTATTCTACTTCAGGAAGAAAATTTGTAGGTATCTCATCACAAAATACCTGTAGGCCACTCGATTCCACACCTTCAGTAGATATGATATAACATCGCTGATATTTCTGTTATATTTTTTATATAAAATATTCAATCTTTTCATCAGAAATAACGCTCAATATTTAGCAAATCATATCGATTTCAAATCGTTCGATTTACAGAACATGCCTGTATATGTATATCAAATAAAACACCTCTTTGAGGTAAAATTTTCGAGTGACGAAAGCTGAACTAGAAACACAAAATTTATCATATCAATTTCGTGACGAGAATTATACGCATTTTTTAACTGCCTTTGAAATGTACGGAAAATCTTTTTTAATTCATTCGAATCGTTGCAAAAGTTCCAATTTTATTTTGTGTTTCTAGCAGTAGACGGAATTTCGTAACGTTCCGAATAAATAAAAAAAGATTTTCCGTACGTTTCAAAGGCAGTTAAAAAAACGCGTATAATTCTCGTCACTCGAAAATTTTACCTCAAAGAGGTGTTTTATTTGATATCAATTATTTTGGGGTAGCAAATTTAAAATCGACCTAAATACAAACAATAATCTAAATGTTTTATTTTTCTCAAATAAATTGCTAAAAATATTATCTAAATCTAAATTATGTATTCAAATCGATGTGTCCTTTGAAACATATAATTTTTCGCATACGGAATAAAGCGAAAAAGAATGATCATATCCTTTGTTTTCAAAAAAATTAAAAATTAAAAAAATTATAAGAAATGATAAAAATGTATCAACTTGGTACAAACTTTGGATACAATTAACAACTGTATTCGTCTTATTGCCTCGTAGTTAAATTTTTGTTAAGATTTCTACCGGGCATGGGGCGCACACATATGCTTTTTTTAAGAAGTTTTACTTCTATCACGTGTACGCTGTTGCACTTCTGCTATTAAACTAATGCTTTTTTCTCAAGTAGTTTTGCTCAGTGGCAATTTGTACATATGTATGTAAGTTGAAAACACTTGGGGCAACATTGCTCGCAGTTGCACCAAGGGTTTATTTTGAAAGGAAATAATCAGAACAAAACACCACGGATTAATTAAATATAATACAGTTGGTTTATTATACAATTCGCTGAAATATGTATGAGTAGTGGCTTACAGTATTACCTTTGGTAAAATACGCAGGGGTGGTGGCTGGCAGACGTCCGTTGATCCTCGAGTTCTCGACAGAAGTACCCTTCAAATTTTGTGAGATGTTAAGTTTGAACTCCAAGCAACCAACTGTTTGGAGGGGAAACTTAACGAAGTTTTATAGTTAAGCGATAAACTAATATACGGACATGCTAACGGCTTAGCATTAATCAGGTTATTTATGTATGTGTGCATCCGATGCACATTTATGCAATTTTACATTAGGGTGGTTCACTCTTTTTTAAGTGTTTGGTTTAGCATGGAGGCCTAAACATTCCGGCCCCCTTGCTCTAAGCAACAGCAGTAAGTCGAGTCAGCCACCCCTCCTACATATGAACAATTAATGGAATTGTAAAATAAATATTGATTGAGCTGGACACGTAGTCATCACCATTGATGCTCGTTTCGGATTTCTCAGGCTGTGGAAGATAAGAAATTAAATAAAGAGGACATGGCTTGACATTTCAGTGCACAATTGTATATTTATTAAAAATTCAAAAATATATATTGCAGTTTGTAATTCATAGCTATCGAGAAATTATAGAAAACGTAAAAAGGTAAATATATTTCATGACAGTGATTCAGGATCGGCAAGCCCCTGACAGTAGCCAGCCGAAGATGCTACTTTGTGCCACGAGCGGACCGAAGGAGGTAGGCAGGGTGCCCGGAAGAATAATATCCGGATAGACGTCTGCTCCCAGCACCAAGCGGATCGGAACGGATAAAAAAAAATTTGGATCTGCCAGTCGAATATTGGCATATGCCGTAGCTATCGAGCTGTCAACGCTAGCTGTGGGGCTTAGCTGCCTATAGTTTGCGACCACGGTTGCGTGCACTACTATCCGAGCGCCTTGCCCATGCTTACCTCTTATCCGAATAATGCAGCTTCGGTGGTTCCCGAGACCAATCTCCTCAAGGCCCAATTCTCGCACCAGACTAGCCGATATTATAGACGCTGGCGCGCACACATCAACTAAGGCGCGTATGAGGTGTAAGCGTCCTCTAGATTCTATTTTTAGGGGAAATTGCCGTAAAAGGTCTCAAGCCCTGAGCGGTTAGCGTTACTTGGCCGGTTCTAAAGGCGACGGGTAGCTGGCGAGGCCGAGTCACCAGTCCACCCCGTCGTTTATCACGCCTTGAGGCCGCGTTGTTTGTGTCCCGCGGGCGGAAAGTCCAAGTTTCTGTTTTTTTCTTGACGGGAAACCCTTTTACGTATGGACCGCGGGCGGAGAGACCGAGGCTCCGCTCCGCAGCGCTGCCGTGCCCGTTGGCGTTGCCCTTCTTGACCGGTAGCCCTTTTGCGTATGGACCGCCGGCGGAGAGGCCGAGTCTCCGCTCCGCTACGCTGCGGTGCCTGTTGACGTTGTCGCCTTTTACGTGCTAATGGGAGTCGGAAAGTCCGGGTTTCCGATCCCCTTGTCGATATTGGGAAATTCACTTCCGCTCAATTATTTCGCCGTCTTCGATTTCAAGGCGGCGGGTTCGCGAATCAGTTCCGGAGTCTGACGCGTATATCGAGAGTACGTTGTCTCGTTCCTCTTCGCTGGCAACCTGCTGGCTCAAAGGTCTCCGGTCAACGCGCTCTTCGTCGATGTGCAGCGTCGTATGGTGCTTGTCATGGCATCGACGGCATCGATCGCGGCTGGTGCACCTTTGTACACGATGCGTCATTGACAAGGAATTGCCGCAGAACCGCCCTAACAGGGCCTCTCGCAAACGCTCTCCCGGGGTCTTTGCCCGATATACTGGACATAGACGAATTGGGTTCTTACCCTCGCATAGTCGGCACGCTATCGGGTAATGATGACCGTGGCGTTCATTTTTCTTTCTCAACGTAGAGAAACGGGTCATTGTAATATGTTGTTTCGATCGCAAATTTATTGTTACCAATATCTGCTATTATTGATGTATAATATTATTGATATCTGTCTTTGTTATTGATATTCATTTTTTATGGTTCTTATGGTTGGGTGGCGA
>NW_023466759.1:0-7213 GCF_013731165.1 Rhagoletis pomonella
GCTAAAATACTTTCCTAAAAATGGAACTGCAGGACTTTAAAAATTGTATGAATCTAACATACATGCCCACATAACAGCACTGAGAGCGCCATCTGCTGTTAATTCGTATGGAATATAGCGCAAAGCAAGGGTTTTGTATACATATATATACGTGCTAATGTTCACGTTAATGTTGATTCTTATGTTAAAAAAACTAATATGTATGTACAGTTTATGGAGAAATAATGTAGGCAATTATGTAGCAACTAAGATTGCTGTTAGCACTTACATTTATATATGCATATTTATGTACATATTTATGTATGTATATAACTACGCATAAAACCCTGTTGCTATGTTTTTTCTACGTAAGTGAGCGCAATATTAAGTGCCGGTTACTCAATGTCTGGTTAACACTAATCTGCGGGTAAACATCGTTATCGACGTTACCGACTCCCTGTTATATGCATGGAGTCGAAGACGTCGGTAACGATGTTTAACCGCATATTAGTGTTAACCAGACATTGAGTAACCGGCCCTAATAGCAGCAACTCTTCTACTAGGTTCACATATAAGTATATTAACCCCATTTTCGAGCTTAACACCCTAATCTGTAATTATAACAAGGGATTAGCCATATAAAATTCGTCCCTTGTAAGGGCCGTTTACTCAATATGTGGTTAACACTAATCTCCGTTTAAACATCATTATCGACGTGTTCGGCTCCATGCATATAACATGGAGTCGGTAAAGTCGATAACGATGTTTTACCGGAGATTAGTGTTAACCAGACATTGAGTAACCGGCCCTTAATCGGTAATTATAAAATAATCTCTAATAATAAATCTGGTTATCGGCTAAAAACAATCTCGAAATATAAAAGGGCGTGGAACCTTCCATGCGAACCGAAGTTTTCATACTCCATGCACCTCCCTTTCAAGCCGAATTTTTCATATTGCATATCTCTGGAAGTATTTATGGTAGAGTATTGGAACTTTGGATGGGGATATATGAAATAAATCCCATACTCTTGGATACAAATCGGAAGTATTTGAAAAGGGCGCGTGGCACTTCCCATACAAACCGACTTTTTCATATTGCATATTTCTGGAAATGTTCATGGTAGAGTACTGAAACTTGGTGTGGAGATACATAAAATCAATCGCATACTCTTGCAGAGCTATTGGAAAAGAGGGCGTGGTACTTCCCATACAACCCGAATATTTTCTACAGCATATTTCTGTAAGCGTTCATGGTAAAATTTTTGAACTTGGTACGGAAATATAGAAAGCAATCACATACTCATGGAGAAAAACTGGAGTTATTGGAAAAGAGGCGTGCCACCTCTTACACAAATGAATTTTTCATACTGCATATCTCTGGAAATGTTTATGGTAGAGTACTGGACCTTGGTGTGGAGATATATAAAATCAATCGCATATTCTTTCACAAAAATTGGAGCTATTGGAAAAGAGGGCGGTGTACCTCCCATTCAACCCGATTATTTCATACTGCATATTTCTGTAAGCTTTCATGGTAAAGTTTTTGAACTTGGTACGGAAATATATAAAATCAATCACATACTCATGGAGAAAAATTTGAGTTGTTGGAAAAGGGAGTGGCACCTCCTATACAAACCGAAATTGTGATGCTGTATATCTCTAGAAATGTTCATGGTAGAGTACTTGAACTTGGTATGGAGATATATAAAATCAATCGCATATTCTTTCAGAAAGATTGGAGCTATTGGAAAAGAGGGCGTTGTAACTCCCATACAACCCGAATATTTCATACTGTATATTTCTGGAAGCGTTCATGGTAAAATTTTCGAACTTGGTACGGAAATATATGAAATCAATTACATACTCATGTAGAAAAATTTGCGTTGTTGGCAAAGGGCGTTTCCCCTCCTATAAAAACCGAAATTGTGATACTGTATATCTCCGGAAATGTTCATGGTAGAGTACCGGAACTTGGTATGGAGATATATAAGATCAATCGCATACTCATGAAGAAAAATTCGGACTATTTGAAAAGAGGGTGTGTGGCTCCTCCCATACAAAACGAATTTTTGATAATAAGCATCTCTGGAAGTGCTCATGGTAGAGTACTTTAACTTTATACGGGCGTAGCATCTCCCATACAAGAACAATTTTTCTTATTGCATATCTGTTGAATTGTTCCTGGTAGAGTACCGGAACTAGGTTTGGTGATATATAAAATGAATCGCATAGTCATGGAGACATGGTTTACATTTTGTGCTAAACCGCTGATTGTATTTTGGTGGGATAGGGTGGGATTGATTAAACAATCTACCAATCAATCTTGGTTGTTTGTAGGATTGTTCGATATTTAAGAAAGAATCGATATCATGAATCGATTTAATTCATTGCATGTAAAATCGATGTGGCGATATATCGGGCTGCACAATATCGATATCGGAAAAATCGATGTTGAAAATCCTACTCCCAATTAGGAATGTTCGATATTGTATCGATTATTCTGAATATCGATATTTCATGGCACGATAATCCATTTTTTGAATAGATATACCAAGGTCGATATATCGAAAACATCGATACTTTACCCGCAATATCGAAATTTAAGCCGAAATTTATTTTTGATCTACGAAAAAGTGAATGGGAAAATACTAAGATAGGTTTAATCAGCAGCTTGTGTGATTTATTTAGCTCTTTAGTTTGACAAACCGCTTGAGTCGACCCGCATGCCGTTTTAATCCTCAGTAAATATACAAGATGGAAATAACACAATTAGGTGGGTTGACAGGCAGGTCTAATATTCTATTCAATTGGGAGTAGGAATGTTCCATGATTCAATTATACAAGGTTCGATAAACTGACAGTTTCCCTCGCACCGCTCCTTTAGCAGTGGCACCGTGTTGCTTCGACCTTGGAATATCGATTCAAAAAATCGGTTATCGTGCCATGAAATATCGATATTCAGAATAATCGATACGATATCGAACATTCCTAGTTGTTTGGTACAAACACAGGGTTTCATATCTCATATTTAAATAGCCAATATTCCCCATTTAAGTGCAGATTAAATCTATGATCTGAAAATGAATAGTGCAAGTTAATTAACAATCTCTAGGCCATCTGAAATTGGGCCTTTGTGCCTAGAGACCACGGTTGCCGTTTTGGTCCAAATGACCAATTTGGCCCATTTCTTTTCGTTTGGCCCATTGGTCCAATTTTTTTAACATTGTCCATTTCACAAGCCTTTGGTTAGGTTATTATCACCCTTTCAATTCATGCAATAAATTTCGCGTTTTCAATATTTTCTATTTAATTGATGAATATTCCGCCCTATGTTAAATATCGTCATCGTCAGTAAAAGTGACGATACGGCCATCGTCAGCCATGTTACTAATGCGCTGACGATCGTCGACGATGACGATGACGACATTCAGCATAGGGCCGATTGACAACACCTGCTTAAAGTGTGGCTATGTGAAGGTAACTTAAAAAACTGTACCAATATAGAACGTCTTTGGCGTCAAGGAAATTTGATTAAAAATGGATTGGGTGAAGCCGCCTTTGGAGAATGTAATTAAGTTCATAACACTTTTAGAGCCGGTTACTCAATGTCTGGTTAACACTAATCTCCGTTTAAACATCATTATCGACGTGTTAGGCTCCATGCATATAACATGGAGTCGGTAACGTCGATAACGATGTTTAACCGGAGATTAGTGTTAACCAGACATTGAGTACCCGGCCCTTATTCTGCCTCACAGTTTCGCGGCAGCAGAGCGCCAATTTCTTGATTTAGCATTAATAAAAACGAAATTAAGAAACAAATTATAATTTAACACTTTAGATAATATAATGTTAATAATATACAATAGTAATGCAGTTTGGATGCAATACATAAAAAAAATCGTTATAAAAGCTGAATTGGCATATTCTCTTGATAAAGAGGAATAAATTCCAATCAATTTCCCGATGTAATAAAAATTGGTAAAAAAAGTAAATTGGAAATGGCAATCGTGCTTGAGACCGCTTAAACTGGCCATACACGCCGTATATGTGCGCGAGCATGCTCGCGGACATGTTCGCTGTCGTTTCCACAGACGGCGAGCGGCTCATAAGTGATATTGTCTTTATAGCGTAATACTAGGTTTACATATAAGTAGATTATCCTCATTTTCGAGCTTAACTCCCTAATTTGTAATTAGAAAACGAGATTAGCCATATAAAATTCGTCCCTTGTTAATTTTTAATTATAAAATAATCTCAGATATAACCGATAACTTTTCAGTGTCCATCCTAGTTTTATCGATGCCAAATGTAAAAATAAAAAAGTGGACCCTAGAAAGGAAAAGAGGTTTGTAAGAGTATTTTTTAATAAAAGGTTAAGTTAAAATAAATTTATATTGCTTAATATAGCAGAAAAATTTGATCACGGTGGCACAGAGAAGAAACATAACCTTTCCTTGAGATATGAGAATAACAAATACAACCAATTTGACGGCTAATAATCTGAGATTTGCCTGTGTAAACGGGGTGATTAACAAATGAGCTTTGATTGAGATAATATTTATATGTGAACATACTTATAAAGTAAAGGATAATCAAAATTTAAAATTGGGTCTAATTTTTCCAAAAAATGTGAAAATATGCAGGTCAATTCGCCAATAAATTAAAAATCGTCGATAGGTGTCATTTCCTTTATAAAATATATATCTATACTAATATATATTTTGAAAGCCGTTTTTTTCTGTTCGCAAAGCTCGAAATAGGCTGTACCGATTTTTTTTAAATTTTTGTTATAGGTTCTTAGGCAAAAAAACGGCCAAAATACTTTCCTGAAAATGGAATGTAGGCAATTATGTAGCAACTAACATTGCTGTTAGCACTTACATTTATATATGCATATTTATGTACATATTTATGTATGTATATAATTACGCATAAAACCCTGCTGCTATGTTTTTACTACGTAAGTGAGCGCAATATTAAGGGCCGGTTACTCAATGTCTGGTTAACACTAATCTGCGGGTAAACATCGTTATCGACGTTACCGACTCCCTGTTATATGCATGATGTGATATTGTCTTTATAGCGTAATACTAGGTTCACATATAAGTAGATTATCCTCATTTTCGAGCTTAACTCCCTAATTTGTAATTAGAAAACGAGATTAGCCATATAAAATTCGTCCCTTGTTAATTTTTAATTATAAAATAATCTCAGATATAACCTATAACTTTTCAGTGTCCATCCTAGTTTTAGCGATGCCAAATGTAAAAATAAAAAAAGTGGACCCTAGAAAGGAAAAGAGGTTTGTAAGGGTATTTTTTAATAAAAGGTTAAGTTAAAATAAAGTTATATTGCTTAATATAGCAGAAAAACGTGATCACGGTGGCACAGAGAAGAAACATAACCTTTCCTTGAGATGTGAGAATAACAAATACAACCAATTTGACGGCTAATAATCTGAGATTTGCCTGTGTAAACGGGGTGATTAACAAACGAGCTTTGATTGAGATAATATTTATATGTGAACATACTTTAAACATGGGAGCAAAGATACGGATGATGCAATTGCAATCCTTTTAACTTAGCTTTTTTTATGTATGTGTTACTTAAATTTATTTATATTATACTTGTATGTATGTACAAACATATACATACAGTAATTTAGCGTTATTTACCCAAAATTCAATTAGCGTACAGAGCTTGAGGTTGTGCGTGGCCGTGTGTGCCCACTGTTACTGAATCCCAGGGTAGGATACAGTGATGGATAATCAAAATTTAAAATTGTGCCTAATTTTTCCGAAAAAATGTGAAAATATGCAGGTCAATTCGCCAATAAATTAAAAATCGTCGATAGGTGTCATTTCCTTTATAACATATATATCTATACTAATATATATTTTGAAAGCCGTTTTTTTCTGTTCGCAAAGCTCGAGATAGGCTGTACCGATTTTTTTTTTAATTTTTGTTATAGGTTCTGGATGGGCTTCTCGTTGTCTTAGGCAAAAAAACGGCTAAAATACTTTCCTAAAAATGGAACTGCAGGACTTTAAAAATTGTATGAATCTAACATACATGCCCACATAACAGCACTGAGAGCGCCATCTGCTGTTAATTCGTATGGAATATAGCGCAAAGCAAGGGTTTTGTATACATATATATACGTGCTAATGTTCACGTTAATGTTGATTCTTATGTTAAAAAAACTAATATGTATGTACAGTTTATGGAGAAATAATGTAGGCAATTATGTAGCAACTAAGATTGCTGTTAGCACTTACATTTATATATGCATATTTATGTACATATTTATGTATGTATATAACTACGCATAAAACCCTGTTGCTATGTTTTTTCTACGTAAGTGAGCGCAATATTAAGTGCCGGTTACTCAATGTCTGGTTAACACTAATCTGCGGGTAAACATCGTTATCGACGTTACCGACTCCCTGTTATATGCATGGAGTCGAAGACGTCGGTAACGATGTTTAACCGCATATTAGTGTTAACCAGACATTGAGTAACCGGCCCTAATAGCAGCAACTCTTCTACTAGGTTCACATATAAGTATATTAACCCCATTTTCGAGCTTAACACCCTAATCTGTAATTATAACAAGGGATTAGCCATATAAAATTCGTCCCTTGTAAGGGCCGTTTACTCAATATGTGGTTAACACTAATCTCCGTTTAAACATCATTATCGACGTGTTCGGCTCCATGCATATAACATGGAGTCGGTAAAGTCGATAACGATGTTTTACCGGAGATTAGTGTTAACCAGACATTGAGTAACCGGCCCTTAATCGGTAATTATAAAATAATCTCTAATAATAAATCTGGTTATCGGCTAAAAACAATCTCGAAATATAAAAGGGCGTGGAACCTTCCATGCGAACCGAAGTTTTCATACTCCATGCACCTCCCTTTCAAGCCGAATTTTTCATATTGCATATCTCTGGAAGTATTTATGGTAGAGTATTGGAACTTTGGATGGGGATATATGAAATAAATCCCATACTCTTGGATACAAATCGGAAGTATTTGAAAAGGGCGCGTGGCACTTCCCATACAAACCGACTTTTTCATATTGCATATTTCTGGAAATGTTCATGGTAGAGTACTGAAACTTGGTGTGGAGATACATAAAATCAATCGCATACTCTTGCAGAGCTATTGGAAAAGAGGGCGTGGTACTTCCCATACAACCCGAATATTTTCTACAGCATATTT
>NW_023466760.1:0-7212 GCF_013731165.1 Rhagoletis pomonella
TACAGCCAATAAAGTTGTTTTTGTGTCAGGAATGCAAATCTTGTTTAGTGTATATGGTAACTGCATAGCGGATACAGTTACTGCGTTTATGACAGTATCGTTGAAATGGGCGATTTCGGTGTTGCGTACTGATCGCAAACAAGTTCTCCTTTTGCCCTTCCATTTGTGCTACCCTAATTTCTTTAACCGATAGCAGCGAACTCTGCCAGCAACTAGTTGTGTTAATAAAGCCCAGATTGAAGAGCGAAGTAGCTGATTGTCGGTGGTGAGCTAATACATTGAGGAAAAGTCTCCATTAGGGACGCAACGTTATCAACCAATACTGACCTAAGCAGAAAGAAGAGAAGACGCGAAAAACTACAATAGGGGCGTCGCTTTTCTCCCTTATCGCGGCACTTTTGTTGCCCGCCGTATGATGGCAATGGAACAGCCCATGGTGTGTGTGTGTGTGCGCTGTGGTGGTGGCCGCGAAAGCGTCCAGTCCATTTCCAGGATTATCAGGACAGCGAGCATTGACTTGGCACCAACAACTCTGGCACTGAAGCACGAAGGTTTTGCGGATCTGGGCGTAGGTTGCGGCCCAACTCGTATCTGCGCTGCGGGGCAGAAATAAGTGAAACATCCTTATTGTGAGCGTTTCCAAAGTGATAATGATAAAAAAAAACAGGGAAACGAAAATTTATTTGTTGTGTTCCAGTCGAGGTACCAGTTATGATTTTGTTTATATCGATTTTTGGGTGTCAGAGCAAGCACGTGAGACTACAGTTGCGCATGCAAATCAAAGGAGTAGCGCGGAGAGGCGAACAGGGTTATTGTGTAGGCGCCGGAGTTGATGGACATTGGCCCGCAAGAGCATACAGCTTGATCCTTAATAAGGCGCCTAAAGAAAATCACAAAACTAGTCGCACGGGGTCTCGAGTGATCCCAATAAAGTGCTGAAAAAGCAGTGAAAGAAATAAAATAAAAACTAAGTACGTATTATCAAAAATATTAAATGACTTTATTAACGTTAGCTCAAAGAAAAACAAAAGCATAACTTTGACTTGAAACTACAATTAAAAAATAAAAAAGTTACCTTCGCCAAAAAATGTTACGTTGGTGGTCGCATGGGGTCAGTACTCAAGAGAGTAGCGAAACATGTGTATAGTGATAGAACGATACGAGTACCGAGTACAGAATATCGATACTTTTCATGAATACTGAATAGTATCGAGCACTCGATACTTTTTGACAAGTACTGAGTAAATATCGCGAATGCCAAAAAGTATCGACCGGTTAAGAACTTTTTTAAATGAATTTTTTTTTTTAACAACCCAATAAATATTGTGGCGAACGTTCGAATATTATCTTCGATATCCAATATGAATGTTGTGAAAATGAACCCAACGCTCATTTACTTAAATACTGTCATAACGTGAAAAACCGATAACCCGAGATAAACGCCTTTTAAGTTTCAAAACGCATATATTATGTGACACAGTTATGCAATTTTTACACAACCTAGTAGAAAATGTAGCGGTATTTTCAACATTGGGTTCGGTTAAAATCTTTTAAATAATTGGGAAACGAGTCGCTTGCCTCATTCATTATCAAAATGTTGAAAGACAGCATAAGGCAGCCATCGTTAACCCACGTATTCTACCTTCGTTGTGAATTCGAAATCCAGCCCATTCTTGAAGAAAATTTTTTATCTTTCCGTTAGAGAATGGCCTCACCACATTTGCTTCTCTTTTTATACCTTTGAATTTTATTTTCAAAGTTATTTACAAATACATATACGCGTCAAACAATAATAAAATATGTATTTGCTTTTAAAAACTTGACAATAAGCTGTTTGCTATAATTATTTAATTTGCGCATGTAAAACTAAACTTACTGGAAGTTTATTTCAAAAACTCCTTTAGATCAGATTTAAACTATTATAAGCAGCGTCTATTCAATTTACAAATAGGAAGAGGTCAAAACAGCAAAGCAATCTGATTTTTTTTACTATTTTCGTTTGCTTTGAGAATACTTGTAAGTACGAGTAGTATCGATACTTTTTTGCAAATATGAGTACTGGCGTCGTCGATTCTTTTTTAGAGTACTCTATATGAGTACTAGTATCGATTCTTTTTAAAAAGTTCTATCACTACATGTGTAGTGTACGCGCCGAAGTTCTGACCGTGACTGATTTACGTATCCCGCGGGGAGTTAGGAAACTAGAAAAAGTACGAGGGCGTTTCAAGCATTCCAAGATATATTTTTTTTCAACTTGGAAAGTCTTTGACCCCATGCGCCTACTTAACAGTTAACTATCACTTCTGTTTTTATTCGTGTTCGGCTAGTAGTGTTCCAGGTAGCTTTTGTTCTATTGTGGTTCCTAACCCATCTCTCCAGAATCGCGCAGCCAGAGCTCAGACACTTGGCGGGTTAAAGAAATATCCGGTAGCTCGGTAGTGCGAGAGGGTTCGTAACCTTTTGGTCGGACCTCATCTCTGGTGCACCTCAAAACAAGCACGGTCCGTCTGAACTGGACCTAAATAAAAGGTTTTTGCATATGAAATGTTCTTTTGGATATTGAATCAGTAGTGCCCCTCTTCATAAAAATCCAAAAGGTGAAAAAATCCGCGGAGGGCTTTTTAAGAAAAGTGTCTTTCAATATTTCCGTATTCAAAATGTATAAAGAGTAGGGGCACGATATCGAACCGAAAGAATCGATATAGTATCGCTGTAAAAATATCGGGTACCCATCAATATCGGGATAAAAAGACACGAGAATTTAAAATATTCATACTAAATTCAAAAAATTATAACTGAATATTGCTCTCGATTTCTTATAAAATAATGAGTGTTTATTTATGTAGGGTTAGTGAGTTAATTGACATCACCGAAGGCCAACCTAAGGTTGTAAATATTTCTGCTCTTTAAAGCGCAAAATATATCCATGTTGCTTTACATATTTTAGAATATTTACTTGTGCGATTGGAGCGCCAAGTCTACCGCGAAAAAAAATCATCTAATTTATTAATTGGCCAATGTGGCTGTTTTTTATTGCTCATGTAAGCAGAAACATTTTGGCGAAAAATAGTTTCGCCAGGTGGCGCCCGAGTCGAGATTTGTTGATTTACAAAAAATGGAACGGCTTAGTGGCGTTGAAGTCAAAATAAAAAATGCATTCGGCCCAAATTCATATTTTATTTGCGTAAAAAAAAAATTTGAACTTAAATATTTCAATTATTACAACAAAAAATTTTATACAAATAGTCGTACCCAACTTGCAGAGTTTTACGATTGTGTAACCCAAGTCAGAGCCCACTTTGGTTCTTTGTAACGTTACATATGCGCTTTGCTTATGTCTTTAAATCCCTATAAATTTTTGTAATTTTTTACTGAATTATTAAGTATTATGCAGATATAGAAAAATCTTTTACGTATGTATGTAAGTAATTTACCTTAAGCACGTCAAAACGAATTTAGTAAAAGTCAATTATTTTTAATATATGTAGCGTACAGTAGTGGTTTTCACTAAATTAATCACATTAACTTTGTAATGTGTATTCAAGAGTCGATACGATACAAGAGAGTTGGTACTCGATTCCAAAAAATATCGTTTTCAAACTTTCGTGTAAAAAGTAGTCAAAAGAATTGTTATGGTATCGAAATTCGGAAGAGATTCTGGCCGGACATTTATTTATTGACAAATAATTAGTTTGGGATGAGCCTGCCTAAAACTATACAATATATCTACTTTATGTATGTCAAGGTTTAAATCACGGCAAAGTAGTTGGTTGAATAAGGGAATGGATTAGCAACAAGAGTTTACGCGATGTGCATAGCTCAGTGGTTACCGCTTCCGACTTTGCACATCGCTGACGCGGGTTCGATCCCTGCTGAAGTCTAGAAAAAAGAAGTCTGATAAGGAGATGTGGTGATCTCCAAAATTGCTGCTATAACTTCTACAGCTTAAACTTTGTTGCTTTTTCTATTTTCCCTAACAAACAGCTGAAATCATATATATAAATAGGCAATCATGTTTCCTTTACACCCCTTTTACGGCTAAACTATACTTCTAAGGTATAAACAGTTATATATCATTAGAAAGGTATTTTGACGCTGATGTGCAGGCAATTTTTAAAATTTCAAATTAGTTTAAAATAGAGCGAAAAAATCAATTCAAAAGTCACACCAATACCAATGCACACATGTACATGGTTGGGGCAGAAATGCCCCCTAAATGTATGCTTTAATATTGATAGCGAATTAAAGAAACGTGCTAAGCAGCAGTTCAGGAATAAAATGTATGTATGTATGTTCATGAATAGATTAGACTCAAACAAGGAAGAAGGTAAAGTTGAGTATGGGGAAGAAGAAAGTGATAAATACAGAAATTAAAATAAAAGTAAAGAAACCTAGATATAAAGACAAAGAGGAAGGAAAATTTAAATACCTAACCTAATAACAATGGTGGGGGTGAATATGTAAATGAAGAAAAGAATGGACATATTTAGATCAGGATAAAGGAAAAGATAAAGATGAAGACCAAGACGACGAAGATGAAGATGAAGATGAAGATGAAGATGAAGATGAAGATGAAGACGAAGATGAAGATGAAACACACCACAACTTAACCCCCACACCGTAATTCACCACACTTCAACTCTCTCACCACACCTTAACTCACCACACCTCAACTCACCACACCTCAACTCACCACACCTTAACTCCACACACCTAAATTCACCACACCTTAATTCACCACACCTCAACTCACCACACGTTAACCCCCCACACCTAAATCCACCACACCGTAATTCACTACACCTCAACTTTCTCACCACACCTTAATTCACCACACCTCAACTCACCACAGATAAATTCACCACACCTAAACTCACCGCATCTCTTAAGCCCACCACACCTGAATTCACAGCGCCGTAACTCCCACACCCAATTCCACCACATCGCAAACCACCACACCCAATTTCCCCTTATGACATGATATCACTTTATGTGGCATCAATGACATTGCTTTAATATTGATACTGAATTAAAGAAATCTGCTAAGCAGCAGTTTAGAAATCAGATTTACGAAGATTAAGATTCATGCAAGGAAGAAGGTAAAGTTGAATATGTAGAAGAAGAAAGGGATAAAGGCAAAGATTAGAATAAAAGTAAAGAAACCTAAATACAAACGAAGGTGGATATGAAGATGAAGATGAAGATGAAGATGAAGATGAAGATGAAGATGAAGATGAAGATGAAGATAAGGATAAAGATCATAACCCCTTAACTTTAACTCATCTTAACTTAAAAACTTACTCCACCTGAGCTCACCACACATTAATTCACCACACTTTATCTCCCCACACCTAAATTCACCACACCTCAACTCGCCACACCTTAACCCCCGCACCTAAATCCACCACACCTAAATCCACCACCCTTAATTCACCACACCTCAACTTTCTCACCACACCTTAACTCACCTCAACTCACCACACCAAAATTCACCACACCTTAATTCACCACACCTCAACTTTCTCACCATAACTTAACTCACCACACCTGAATCCACCACACCTAAATTCACCACACCGTAACTCCTACACCCAATTCCACCACACCGCAGCTCACCACATGACATGATATCACTTGATGTGGCATCAAAGGCAACATCATTTGGCATAAAATGAACCAAAATAAATAAGATTTAGATAGAGGTGAAAAAAGGGATAAAAAGGAAATACAACTGAAGAGTGTGCGATGTTATATTGTGGTGTGTTATGCTTCATATGTTATGTTATTTATTCTTATGTTATGGTTATGTTATGTTATGCCAAGTACTAAGCTAAACTCCCCTCCACTTAACCCATTCCAACTAATGTTATTTTAGCTCATTCAACTTACATAAACTATCCTTAATTTTATCGGTTGAATTTCAACCGCTGGGCGAACACTAGTAAATATTAATACGCCACAACAAAAATTGGCAAACAAATTCGTTTGCTCATTTCTACTAAAAACATCATTTAGTACTAGTCTTTCCCTTTAAAATAAATTTTCGCTTGTTACGAGATTCTCTAGTTTTAATGTGCAGTACTTCGGTATTACTTCGTAAGCAGGAGTCAACATAGCTATGGGCCAGATTTGGATTCAGCACCAACAAATCTACAAGAAACGACGTGTTTTACTCAGGTGGTAACAAAGTAAACATTTGTCGAACTGTGTAATGGATTAAGTAATTTCCAAAGAAATGAATTTTCACATACTTTTCACAATATTAATTTTTGAATTCGAGCTGTAGGCGTGGCAATTCGTCAACCTTCACCATTTTCCACATTTCTTCATTCCTAAGTGCAGAATAGAGCATACATAAAATCTCGGCGAATTTGTAGTACGGTTACTACTTTTGGCCGCAGCTTACATACATATGTATATGAGGAAGTCTCACTGTGAGCGAAAAGTTCTCAGTTTGGTTTTTGATTGCATAGCGACTTTCACGGATTTGTTGTGGGTGGTGTTTAAGGCCAATTAGGTCGGTGAGTGGTCCGACCACATTTCGAGGCTTGTTTCGATATTTAATTCAAAGTCTCGAAGCTCTGGCACTTCGTTAGTGTCAGATGGACAATAGCTGGGCTTTCCTGTGCTTATGGCGGCAAGTTAGTAGATTTAAAATTCAACCGAGTGCTTAAAATGAGATCGAAATGTACTAATATCCAAGCATGTGCTCTAGCCTAAAAACGCCAACGAAATTCTTCGGATATTTTCATACTTACATATTCAAAAAAATCCCTTAAATAAGCAATACGGTGAACAGTTTCATCAATTTTAATTTTATATTTACTTCATGTAATTTTATTTGATAAATTGTTTATTAACTATGTACTTAAATGTTTGTAAATGACTTATTTGTTGTTTGTCGCTCAATACATTAGCACTTCTTATACGTTTTTTTTTTTACATTTATTTTGCAGTGTATGAATTTATTGTCCTGTATTTCATTTCCAAGTAAACATTTTGTTGTTAATGAATTATTTTTAATTTTAGAACTTTATATGTTTTTTAACTTTATTTTGTTAAATATTTTTATTTGAGTTTAAGATTTGAGAACTATATGTAATTAATTATTATTTCATATTTTCGCTTATTTCTTTAAAATTGAGTTAACATTTTAGCAATAACAGTTGGTATTTCTTTTTCAAAAAGCTTACGCAAC
The DNA here is from genome assembly GCF_013731165.1 of Rhagoletis pomonella. NCBI lineage: Eukaryota > Metazoa > Arthropoda > Insecta > Diptera > Tephritidae > Rhagoletis > Rhagoletis pomonella. The sequence goes on from NW_023466760.1 coordinate 7,199, forward strand.
TGCATTAAGTACAT
>NW_023466761.1:0-7212 GCF_013731165.1 Rhagoletis pomonella
AGTTAGAAAACCTCTCCAAGGCTTCTAAAACTAGAAAAACTGTAGAAATTCGACAGTAACTGGCACTCTAGTTTGTATTAATTCGCGAAAAGAATATATGAATTCGTCTTGAATGATAGAATACAATGCTTCGCAAAGAGAAGGCGAGTTAGAGGAAATGCCTAACGAAGGAATTTGTCTTCTTTCAACTATTTAAATAAATGCGTTTTGCAAACAAATGTTCGTACGTTGCTTAATGCCTTGGTTATAAAGCACGGGGCGAATCGTAACAAATCAAGAACAAGAATAAATACATAAATTTTTCGTTTTTAATATGGCTGAGTATTTCTACCCATATTTTATGAATTTCAACGTGCTGATTTTCCCATTGTTTACATTTTTCAGGATTACGTATACTTAATTTTTCTAATTTCTTCAAACAGTTAATTGTTGTTCATTTCTTCATATAATAGCTTAAAACAAGATGCAACATCTAATTTACATACTTAATATGAAATAAAAAAAAACCCCTTTGAAAATTTGTTTCTTCTAATCGATATTTACCTATCAGCCCAATCCTAAATAATATTTCTGCACGAGTTTTTTCTCTTTCCGCAATCGTACGATTCTAAATAAAAGAGTTTTGCGGAATATCTCACTTTCCGCTTTCCGCCTATCCTAAGCATCTTCGAAAAGTTTCGAACATGAAAAGTAGGTATTTTAAATATAAAGAAAGTGCAGTAACTCTTCGAAATCCGTTAGAATTATTTCATCTCGAATTTTCAAGGGAGTTTGCTGAAAAAATGTGAGTATTGTGATAAAATGGAAGAAAAAGACATATATTTTTTGTTTAAGGTTGAAAACAACAAATAAAACCCAAATGGGAATCCTTGTCAACATGATGAGGAGAATGCTGCTATTGCGAGAGGATTTTTTGAAGGAAATAAGGAGGAGCCCACCCGATTTTGGCAGAAGGCGAATGTTGAGCTGAATGCGGCAGGCCCCCCACCTAAAACCATTGTGGAATGGAAAAAGGTGATTTCAATGTTTCAAAAAGAGAATCGGTGTATGCATGCAAAATGTGTCAGTAGTTTGTTAATGTTCCTTTTGCTACACAAATATATACATTGTTTAATTGATGAATCGCATTTTTAGGTATGGGCCGACCAGAAATAATATGTTCGGCAAAAAGTGGCTAGCAATACTAATCTTCAGAAAGGTACTGGAGGCGGCTAACATATGGTGAAAGTACTCTCCCCCCTTGAAGAAGCCATTTTTAAATTTATTGGGATGAAGCAGTCGGTAGAAGGATTGCCCGTAAAGAAGTTTGGCCTGCAAGAAAACTTGAATGAGATCTGCAATGAAAACTTCTGCCCAGAAGTAGAGTTACCGAATGTAACCCAAAATGAAACTTTGGATGAATCTATGGTCACCAGCGAAGCAAGTCATGCAGATTATACGACTGTAAATGTGTCCCTTGTTTCTGCAGATTCATTTGAATTTGTCAGTCAAGAAGCTTCAAAAAAAGAAAGGGCCGAGTTTGCTCTGACTGAGGAAATAAAAATACAGAAGGAAATCTGCGCAAACACAAAGACTGGAGTGGCAAATCAGGACGAGCATCGGGACAACTTAAAAAAATTTACCAAAGGTTCGATTTATTTTCATTTTACAACAATTTATTCGTAATAAAATATTTTTTTTTTACATATTATAGGCTAGACAAAATACACGATCTTAAGAAGAAACATTTCAAGGCAGTTGAGCTTATAAAAAAAAGAAAAGTTGGAGGAAATCAAAAAAGTGAACGCAATTAAAAGAGAAAAGCTAGAAGAAAAGAAAAGGCACAACTATTTCATTGAAGAAATGAGAACATAAAATAGAGAAAACTAAAAGACTGCTGGAAGTACAGGAACTGAAAATTTACAAAGACAAAGACGAAAATTGCAATGTTAGTCTATTCGCTAATAGCATTGCGCAGAGCACAATGAGACTATAAGCTTAGATTTTTTACTGATAAGATTTTTATTTTTTAACTGAATTACCTGAGTTTTGTTTTGTTATGGAATTAAATACTATAAGTACTATACATACATATGTATGTTCAGTACCGCACTAAATTATTGACACAGGGAATTTTTCACATTGTATGTAAACTTTTTTACTTAAATTTTTCTTGTAATTTTTTTATAAAAATTAGTTCATACCAACAAAAAAATAATTAAACCTCGAAACTTTGTATAAAACTCAGGAAAATTCACCAAACTTAAATACAAGTTTGCAACATTTTAATAAGATTTTCTATAAAAATTCTGAGTATGTAGTTTTATAGCCTATTCAATTGTAGTATAATAAAGTGCAATTTTTAAGTTGGAAAAAAGCGCGTTGATATTTGGAAATTTTTTCACATAGTTTCTTTCATACGAAGAATGATCGTCAACTTTTTTTATGAAAGCTGCGTGAAAAAATTGCTAAAAGCAACGCGATTTTTAGCAACCTAAAGCTTGCACTTCCTTATACTACAATTGAATAGGCTGTAAAACTGCGTACTTAGAATTTTTATAGAAAATCGTATTAAAAAGGTGCAATCTTGTATGCAAGCTTGGTGAATTTTCCAGAGTTTTGTACAAAGTTTCGAGATTTAATTATTTTTTTGTTGGTATGAGCTAATTTTTATAAATAAATTAGAGGAAAAATTAAACTAAAAAAGTTTACATACATTGTGAAAAATTCCCTGTGTCAGTAATTTAGTGCGGCACTCTATGTGATTTTTTATTACAACATATCTAAGTGGTTTATTACATCGAAATAGTAATACATATTTATAGCCAAGCTTATGAGAATTAAATGTGCGTAAAAAATTCAAAAATTGCTATTCTTAATTTTTAATTATTAGAAGAGTCACGGATGTTATTTCTATTGATCTCGCAATCTCCATATTGCGCGTCGGCGTAGTAGTATGAGCTTCGTGAACTTCAGGAAAATTTACCTCGACTTCGCCATCGGGTATTTCGGGTACATTTGCTCTGAAGTAAATGCAGATGTTGTGTAAGCAACAAGTAGCATTAAAAATTTGTGCTGCTTTCTCTGGCGTGTAATGTAGTTCTCGAGCACCAAGGATACATCTCCACCTGCTTTTTAAAACCCGTTTGTTCTCTCAATAAAGTTGCGACATTTCGAATGTATTTCGTTCAACTTCATTTCTGCTTGGCCTGGCATCCGATAAGCAGTGATAAGCCACGGTTCCAACGGATATCCAGCATCACCTTAATACACGTAATTGAAACTATGTATGTTTTAATTTCTAGGCGAAGATACGTGCATAACTATGTACATACATACTACCTACATACATATGTATGTATTAGGCCGGGTCGATTTGTGGGGAGGCAAAAAAATCGCCCATTGCTCTGTGAAAATCATTTAGAGTGCTCCAATCGAGTCCAAATGTATGACCGACCCCCACTAACTTTGGAGGCCCGACCCACCGATGCCAGTGGCACACCCCCTGGAACCCCCCTGGGGGGTTCCCCATACAATCATTTCAAAAAATCACCATTTTTGGCCTTTACATGAAAAAATCAGCGAAATGCCTATGTTTTTTCTTTTTGGAGTTTATTTTTCTCTTTAGAAATTTATTTAGTCAGAACATATGTAAATGAAAAAATGAATTTAACTTAGTAATAGAAAAGAAAGTAAAAAAAATTATTAGAAATTAGCGTTTTTACAACCCTTTTAAAACCAAGGCATCACTGTGATGCATTTGCATGTCGTAAACATAGTTGTGTGGGTTTTTTATTCAACCGTTTTAAAAAATGAAGGTATCACTGTGACACAATTGCAAATCGGAAAATTGCTTGTGTGCGTTTTTTAAGACACAGCTGCATGTCGTAAACTTACTTGTGTAGTTTTTTTTATAGCACCTACTTAAGAAATGAAGGTTGTTTTTACAACCCTTTTTGTGGGTATTTTAAGGCACCTTCTTAAGAAATGCGCGTTTTTTTGCAACCATTTTAACAATTAAGGTATCACTGGAATGCACCGCAACCCTTTTAAACAATGAAGGTATCACTGTGACACAATTGCAGATCGTAAAATTGCTTGTGTTGTTTTTTTTTAAGCCACCACAAGACACAGCAGGTAGAATTGAAATTACCATTTCATTCTTATTACCTCGTCTCGTAGACCATATATAACGCAACAGTTTTTGTGAATGCATTAAGTCGTTGTGAAGAACTCAAAGTGTGAAGTGCTAATTTCAGATAAAAAAATATTTCAAAAAAAATAAGAAGTGAAGTGACCATTCCAAATCAAAAAGTTTACAATGAATCCACCATCCTCTACACCGCAAGATGAAGCAACTACATCAACAACTATCGAAAACCCAATGAGTCATATACCCAAGCATGATGTTATTGTTTTTGGTGTGTCTACTGATTTAACTGATCTTAATTTACCAACCCTTCTGGATATCTTGAGATATTATTTTTACTTAAGCGAACGTGCTAAAACAGAACAAAAAAAGTTTTCCCATAAATCATTCACTATTCAAGTACAAGATAAGTTGATTGGAATTTGGGAAAAACTTGGTATGGAAATAATGCGGAAAAAAGTGTATTTAATAAATTGAATAAATTGCTTGACAAGTATCAAGAGCAAATCAAGAGAAGAAACAACACCCAACAATTTACAGAGTATGTAAAAGCTCTGGAAACAATTTTTTACATTGGAACATGTAAATGCGATTTGAAGGCAGCTCCTTATGCATGCGGCTGGGTTCCCGAACGCCTCAAAGAGTTCATGCACGATCAACATAATCAGAGAAGACTAACAATGGATGCATTTGTGATGGAAACTGAAGAGCAAGGAGCAACGTCTATGTCATCAATGCCAACATACCAAGATCCCGATGATTCAACATACGCACCGCCACCGGTTCAAGAAGATATGGATAGAAGCACAAGTTCACAATACACAGAGAGATACGATTGTTTTATCTTTGCTTTGTTATGTGACAGATTTGGTGTGCCTGACAGAGTAGCATCAGCATTGGGAGCCGCTCTTTTGCAAGATTTTGAAATTAAAGATAAGCATGGGAAAACTCTCATCATGGATAAATCGAAAGTTCGCAGAGAAAAAGAGAAATGCAGACAAGAAGTGCTTCGCAAACGGTTAGATGATACCAATTTGTTAGCGTTTTCATTCGATGGCAGAAAAGATGATACTTTAACGATAGATAAAATTGATGAGAAGTATCATACTAGGATGGTAAAAGAAGAGAACCCAATTCTGAATTGATTGGTTACGTAAGACTGGAACATGAAACCGCTGAATACAAAACAACCAAATTAAATGGTTTTTTCAACGATAAAAATATATCACTGGATGCATTAATTGGAATATGCACTGACGGTGAGCCAACAAACACTGGCCCACACGGTGGAATTATACGACGATTCGAATTGCTGTTAAAAAGACCATTGCATTGGTTCGTTTGCCTTCTACACTTCAACGAACTTCCGTTTCGGCATTTGTTTGAAGCTTTGGATAAATCAACCAGCACTGGACCAAGATCGGCAACCGGAAAACTGAGCCGTCAAATCGAAACTTGTGAAACTCTTCCGGTAAGTTATTGCTATCACTCATTTATTATAATTGTCAACCATTTTTAATTATTTTATTATTATATATTTTCAGGTGGTGGACGGCTTCCAGAAAATTGAGTTGCAAAATATGCCCCCTGCTCCAGAAAAAATTTAATTTTCCACCGATTCGAAGTACTTATACGACATGGCCCATGCAATTTATAGCGGCGTGGTTCCGGTGGATCTGGCTAACATCAAACCAGGGAAAATTGTACATTCTCGGTGTCTCACCAAGGCCGCTAGATTATTGCGATTATATGTGACAACGGAAAATCCAGATGCAAATTTAAGAATTCTGGAATTTATAATTAAATGATATGTGCCAATATACTTCAATATCAAGTATTACAGCTCTGTCGTGTACGGCAGTGCATTATTTTTCAAGTTCATTGGTTGGTCACGATTTCTAGAACCTCGTTAACGCAAAATTGTCAATCAAGTAATTAAAGATAATTCATATTATGCGCATTCGGAAAATATCTTGTTATCAATGTTGTTTGATGATAGCAAAGAAAAGCGCGACTGTGCCATCAAGAAAATTCTACGCTATCGAACCGATGTTGACGAGCCAATGGAACTTAGAGTTTATAAAAAACCAGATATAAACTTTAATTGCACAAGTTATACGGAAATGATCAATTTGAATGATATAAATATCGTATTTGAACCACCATTCACGCGAAGCATTCCGTACGATACATTGAAAGAATATTTAATTCAAGATGATCCACCGTTTAATGATCCAAAAATTCCATCACACATACAAGGAACGGAACGACATGTTCAATTGCTAGCTAGCGTTTCCAAACGGGTTATACCGGAAAATGTAGAGGCTGTTATGGCGACGACATTAGAGAGCCGTGCGAAATTGCCCAGACTTGAAAGTAAAAAAGACTTCAAACAAAAATTTTTTTTAGTTTCTTTTCTATAACTCACTTAAATTAATTTTTTCATTTACATATGTTCTGACTAAATAAATTTCTTAAGAGAAAAAATAGATATTATTATAAATAAATAATAAATATTATTATAAATAAATAAATAAAAATAAAGAAAAAACATAGCCATTTAGCTGATTTTTTCATGTAAAGGCCAAAAATGGTGATTTTTTTGAAACGATTGTATGGGGAACCCCCCAGGGGAGTTCCAGGGGGTGTGCCACTGGCATGGGTGGATCGGCCGTCCAAAGTTAATGGGGGTCGGTCATACATTTGGACTCGATTGGAGCACTCTAAATGGGTCAAAGTGGGATTTTTCAAAATTTGCCCCTACCCAAAAGTTCGACCCAAATTGGAGGACATCAGAATTCGTTTTAGAGGTATGGTTCCTTCGGCAAAGTTTCTTATTTTGATCCCTAGAATACGATTTTCACAGAGCAATGAGCGATTTTTAAATCGACCCGCCCTAATGTACATGTATGTTCGGTTTTTGTACGGCTGCTGGTACCACTTTGTATGAATTCGCTACTATTCTACGCGAGAATCTGAAATGTGCTACTCTTCCACGCAAAAATCTGAAATATGCTACTCTTCCACGCAAAAATCTGAAATGTGCTAGTCTTCCACGCGTATAGTGAAATGTGCTAGTCTTC
>NW_023466762.1:0-7211 GCF_013731165.1 Rhagoletis pomonella
TAAGTGTAAAAGATTAGCATTCGTACACATACATACATAGATACAAGGCAAATTTATAGATTTGAATTAATAAAATAAAACGTGTGTTACGGAATTGAAATTCCACTTAAATTTTGTGTACGGAATTCTTTGAGTTGTGGTGTGGCAAGGTTACAAATTTTTCTCGGGAACATAGTTCTTAGTCTCATATCCTTCAAAGCTTTCTAATTATACCAAGTCATGGATAAGTTTATTCGCCTGGCAGATGCTGTGACAGAATTTGAGGCCGACTACAACGACACGGCCCAAACTGATCACACCAAATATACTCTTGCCATTCAACAAGAAGAATTGAAAACTTTATGGAAGAAAGCAAAGGTAGCATATGAAGATCTGGTAAATTCTGATACTTTAGACGCTAAAGCAATATCTGCTGTGAAACCCAAGTATAAAAGCTCTTATTCTGTGTATTTGCAAAAAACATGGCAGATCTGCATGCAAAGTTCGTTAAGAGCGAAAAGGATACAGAGGGTACGTCGCTCCAAGAACACAACATACACCTTCCTCCGTGCGATACGGAAGTGTTCAAAGGCGATTACCTCTCTTGGCCAACATTCCGAGATATGTTTACGGCTATATATATATTGAACAAGCGCCTCACTCCAGTTGAAAAGCTGTTCCATCTGAACCAAAAAACACTGGGTGAGGCCAAAGATATAGTTAGGAAGTGTCCTCTTACTAACGAAGGATTTGCCACAGCGTGGAAAAACCTAACAGATAGGTACGAGAATAAACGTATTCTCGTAAATTCCCAGTTGCAAATTCTTTTTAATTTAAAGGCAATAGAGAACGAGTGCGGCGTCTCGATTAAGAAATTACAGCGAGATATAAATAATTGCATCTCATCACTAAAAAGCCATAAAATTGATATTTCAAACTGGGATGCAATATTTACTTATCTCTGCTCAACTAAATTGCCAGAAAGTACTCTAGCTTTGTGGGAGCAAACTATCGAAAACAAGACGGAAATATCCAAGTGGGAGGATATGGACAAATTTCTGTCCAACAGATTCCAAACACTTGAGACCGTCTCGGGCATAACTGGTATCAAACATACGAAAACCCCGAAACCACCCAATAGTAAGCATGCCACTGAAACCCCACAGAAAAGACTCGGCGCCTTCCAGGCAAGTGTGGCCAAAGTTACATGCCAAATGTGCAAATCTAATGAGCACAGATTAAAAGACTGCCAGAAGTTCCGCAAGCTTTCGATCTCTGACAGGATAGCGCCTCTCTTCAAGACATACTGTGTCGAGGTGCACCAGCTCTTATAATTGCAGCACGTGCCACCAAAGACACAACACGCTCTTACATATGCAGGCAGCCGCACCGAACTCAACTGTTCAAAAGAGCCAATCAGATCCCATGGATAGCGTTGCTTCTACTTCTGCACAGGCTCAATTGAGATTAGATTCTGCAAGAGCAAATAAATCATCGGTTAGCAATGTTAAATCTTGTTTCGCTAACACAAATAAAGGGATATTATTAGGGACCGCGCGTGTCAATATATTTTTCAATAATGCTACCTTTTCGGCACGAGCGCTAATAGATTCCGGTTCAGAGTGCTCATTTATAACGGAGAGACTCAAACGTAGGATTAACTTGCCTTCAAAAAAAATGAATGCGCAGGTATCAGGTATCAATAATACCGTGTCAGCCCAAGTAAAAGAAGCATGTTTTATTCAGTTGCGGTCACCGATAGACCCTTTTATCAATATAGATACCACAGTGCTGGTTTTACCACAGTTGACCGGGAATCTACCAACTTGTCAAATAGATGCCATGACAAGCCAAGCCTTTCCAGATCTCATTTTAGCGGACAAGAGATTCTTCATTAATGAGCAAGTTGATCTTGTCCTAGGTGGTGATATTTATGCCCAAATAATGTTGAGCGGATTCCAAAAGAACGTTTTGGGTACTCTTCTTGCTCAGGAAACAGTATTCGGGTGGATACTAACCGGTCAGACTGAAACAACGTCTACAACTAATAAATGTGTATCGTTTTTTAATGAGGTTACACTAGACAAACGCCTAGCCTCGTTTTGGGAGTTAGAAGATATCCCAAAGAGCACAACTTATAATAAAGAGGACGCTTATTGCCAAGAACTTTATAAAAGCACAACAAAGCGAAACGGTGAAGGCAAATACATAGTGTCACTGCCATTTAAGCAGGACTTCCCAAAAGACGTCAAATTAGGACCCTCTCTAAAAATCGCTTGCTCACAGTTCTTTAGGATAGAAAAGCGGTTGGTGAGAGACCCACCTCTGCAAACAGAATATAACCGAGTTTTGTCAGAATACGAGGCATTAGGTCATATGACGCGAATCGATGTGAATGTTCCTGCAGATGCATGTGACAATTACTTCTTGCCTCATCACGCTGTCAGGAAGGACGAAAGCACTACCACCAAAGTAAGGGTGGTTTTTAATGCATCGTGTCCGACATCAAATGGGGTGAGCCTTAATGATGTGCTCTATCCTGGTCCAGTACTTCAAAATGATTTGCCAACATTAATACTTCGGTGGAGATTATTTAAGTATGTTTTTAACAGCGACATCGAAAAGATGTATCGCCAAATTTTACTAAACCCTGACCAAACAAAGTATCAGCGCATAATTTTTCGAACTAATCCAACCGAACCCGTAAGACTTTATGAACTCAATACTATGACCTTCGGTGTCAATTGTGCACCTTACCTTGCGATTCGAACTCTGCTTCGGTTAGCGAACGACGTGGAAGATTCGCACCCCGTAGCTTCGGACATCTTAAGAAAGTATATGTATGTAGACGACGTTCTAGCTGACGGTCACACCATTGAGTCTGCTATTAAAGCTAAGGACGAAATCACAACAGTATTGGAATCTGCGGGTTTTCCTTTGAGAAAATGGACTTCTAACTGCAGCGAAATATTATATGGTATCCCAAAATCCTATCTGCTGAAAGAAGATTTCTTGGACTTCGAAGACACCAGCACGGTTAAGGCTCTGGGCATCAGGTGGAATGCCCATTCTGATAAATTTTACTTCACTGCCAAGCCAATTGAGAATCAAGATAGACATACAAAAAGGGCAATACTATCGGCTATTGCCAAATTATTCGATCCGTTAGGGTGGCTCGCACCGTTTGTAATTACCGCGAAAATTTTAATGCAAAATATTTGGTTAGAAGGAACCGGGTGGGACGAAATTGTATCAACCTCCACATTAGACCGTTGGGAAAGCTTTAAGGAAAGCTACAGCCACATCGAAAGGATTCGTATCCCTCGTTGGATATACTTTTCACCGACAGCCAAAGTCGAAATACACGGGTTTTGCGACGCCTCAGAAAAGGCATATGCGGCTTCGCTCTATCTTCGCGTCGAAAAGGATGACAAGGTCTTCACCAATCTGCTACTATCTAAAACTAAAGTTGCACCAGTTAAAACGATCTCGCTTCCCCGCTTAGAACTTTGTGGGGCGGTTTTACTTTCAGAAATCCTCGATTCGATTATCAATAACCTGAATTTGGGGCATATTACGACAAAAATGTGGACGGATTCTACCATTGTCCTGGCCTGGATTCGGAAACCACCCTGCTCATGGTCAACCTTTGTTGCCCATCGAGTAACCAAAATAATAGAAAAGGTAGGGAAAGAAAATTGGTGTCATGTAGATTCAACCTCAAATCCGTCAGACTTAGCCAGTAGAGGACTTCCGGCGCAAGAATTAGTAAACAATTCGCTGTGGTGGGAGGGCCCTTCTTGGCTGCAAGAAGATCACTCCAAATGGCCCACTCAAGAAAAGGACTATAATACAGTGATAGAAGAGAAAAGGGTGCAGGTACACGCAACAACAACGCTAGATATCGACTATGATATTATTGAAAGATTTTCTGAGTTCTCGAGAGCTTTGAGGGTTTTATCTTACGTAATGAGATTCTCTCAAAGAACTCACCCAAAAACCAGGGCTTCATTTCAGGCGAAATCTTGTTCAATTTCAGCCGAAGAAATTAAAGCAACGACAAACCGCTTGATAACCATCTGCCAGAAGAAACATTATTTGGAGGAGTATTCAGCACTAAAATCTCAAAAATTAATAGGTTCAAAGAGTGAAGTACTGCCCCTTAACTCATTTATCGATAAAGACGGTATAATGAGGACAGGTGGCCGCCTAGGAGCATCTAGTGATCTCGTCTATAACGAGCGTCACCCAGTTATCCTGCCATATAACTGCCACCTGTCTCGTCTGATAGTCCAGTTCGTCCACAAAGTCTCGCTGCATGGTGAGAATCAGCTTATGTTGCGCCTAATCCGAACACAGTATTGGATACCTAGGGTAAAAAATATGATTAGGTCCACCATCCATAACTGCAAAGTCTGCACGATCTATCGAAAACATGCGCAAACGCAGCTAATGGGAATTCTTCCCAAGGAAAGAACGACTTTTTCACGAGCGTTTACAAATGCGGGAGTCGATTTCGCAGGGCCATTTGACATAAAAAGTTATAGTGGCCGAGGTTGTCGCATGTCAAAGGGATATGTCTGCCTATTTGTATGTTTCGCAACAAAGGCCATCCATTTGGAAGCCACTTCGGACCTGAGCACTCAGTCGTTCTTAGCAGCATTTGCCAGGTTCATTGCACGACGAGGCTGTCCAAAAAAATATTTATTCCGACAATGGCACCAATTTTGTGGGAGCTTCGAGAGCTTTGAGAACCGAAACAAAAGCCTTTTTAAAGGACGCTCGCGATAACACTTTGGCGAAATACGCTCACCAAATGCTCTCGTGGCACTTCATTCCCGCCTCAGCTCCCCACATGGGCGGACTGTGGGAAGCGGGAGTTAAAAGTTTTAAAAGCCACTTTACGAAAATTGCTTCCAACCACAAATACACGGTTGAGGAATTTACAACCCTATTATGCAGAGTTGAGTCCTGTCTCAACTCTCGACCCCTGAGTCCCTCATCAAATCAACCAGGAGACCTGGAGCCACTGACTCCAGGCCACTTCTTAATCGGTGGACACATACTAGCTCCACCAGAAATAGACGCTGATGAAAATCGTGCCTCGATTGTAAATCGATGGCAGAGGCTCAAGGCTCTACACCACACGTTTTGCAAACGGTGGAAAAGTGAATATCTCACGGAATTGCAGAAACGCAACAAATGGAGATACCCGCAAGCCAATATGAAAATTGGAGACCTCGTGATCATCAAAGAAGATAACCTGCCCGCAAACGAATGGAGGCTTGGAAGGGTAGTTAACGTCCATCTAGGTGCAGACAATAGGGCAAGAGTAGTGGACCTCATGACTGAAAGAGGACAGGTTACTAGACCTGTAGTCAAGCTGGTTCTACTACCCCCCTGTGATCAACAACACAGCGAATCACAACCAAGTAACGACTCCATTTCATAAAAGCCTAACTTATTCCACAACCACAATTCGCAACATAATACAGTCCACTTTATCATACGAATATAAATCATTACTGCGAGATGCTCAACAAACTATATGAATCGATTTCGTTTTGTTGATGCGCAAAAATAACTTATCAAAATAATTTCGTTTCTTTTCGTTAAAAACAAGAATAGAATTATTTTGATAATTATCTAAATGATAAGCAACTGAATTGTTTCAACAGAAACGATTGGTTCATTTTGGTAAACGCTAAAATTAACGTTACAATGCATACGTGCTTTTGATATGTATACACATACACACGTACCCCAGGAAATCATTATAAACGAATGGAGTTTGCGCGAACATAATATACTACGTCCACCAAATTCAAAAAAAAATATTCAAGATTCCTTTAATTTATTTAAAGTATATCTTATGAGAAGCTTTCGGGTAAAAAGGTTGGGAGGAGCGGTAAGTTGCCTACATGTTTTTTATTCCTTCTAACCTTGCGAAATTAATACAATTGTGTCGCAATCTTTATATCGAAGAATTGCCTACATATTATGTATATGGGCTGCATGAATTCATTCAAACTTCTAGCCAAACAGAGTACAGTACATTTGAATATTTTACTTCACTTACAAAACACTCAGCGTTTGGAATTTTGTAAGTTATGAATATACATTTTGTTTTAAATTGTCCACCTTTAAATGGAAGAATGTGATTGAATGAATGGAAAACATTTAAATCATTCAAACTCATTTCGGCACACAAGTTTTCTCGCATGTAATAGGAGCGCAGCAATACATACATACATACATATGTATGTTTGTACATATGTACGAGGAAAGAATATTTCTGGATATTCATGCAAAAAGTTGACATTTATATCAATTCAATTTATTTTCACTTTGTCGACACATATATCTGAACAGCTGTTCACTCAGATTTAAAAAATACATACATACATATGTATGTTTGTACATATGTACGAAGAAAAAAATATTTCTGGATATTCATACAAAAAGTTGACATTTATATCAATTCAATTTATTTTCACTTTGTCGACACATAGATCTGAACAGCTGTTCACTCAGATTTAAAAAAAAAAAAATAAAAATTTGAAGCTAAAATTATTCATCCGTTTTGTGTATGAATAATTCATATGCCGTTTGAATGCATTCATGCAGCGCTCTCCTACATATCACCGCAAGGGATGTTTATGGACTTTCGTCATTACACCCGATTTACATGATTCAGGTACTTTATGTTTTCTATTTGCCTTTACACGTTTCAATTCTGTTGAATTCAAGTTTGGTTCGTTAAATGGGAAGCAACGAAAATGCCAAAAGCAAAGCAAGAAAGTTTAAACGACTTGACGGTACAGACGCAGGTGTACTCGTCCCTTTTGTTCTCACCCCCTCTCTTCCACATGCGAGCAGAATGGAATTCAATACTTGAACTGTGTAAAAGCAGTTTAATAATAAAGAGGGTTATAGTACTCACAATATTCCGGGAAAAATTACCAGACAAATTACAAACGGTGCTGGCAAAGAATTCGCTTTCCTTGGCGTTGGTCATAACCAGGCATGGGCAGAGAGTTAGCAGGTGCTAAAAGAGCGTAAGCGTTGCGTGTACGTATACAAGCGAGAGCGCATCGATGAGAACACGACAGCATGCAAAATGAATTAGGTACACTAACACATGCTCACTTTTAGCTCACGCTTGTTTGTGGTAGTGCCCACCTCTGGTCATAACCCTCGTGGTTGCAGAAATTAAATCCCTTTGATTCGAT
>NW_023466763.1:0-7209 GCF_013731165.1 Rhagoletis pomonella
GCTTAACAGCTCAAAAGTGATTCGTCGATTTGTATGCATATATGTGGAAAATCCCTAGCTGCCCGTGTGGATTTGTTTGTACGCGTTGATTGGTACTAGAGCGCGAAAGTGCAAAAGAGAATTGTCAGCACTTCGCGCGCGGTGGATATGCAAATAAATTGAATGTATGCCAGCAGTTCGCATACACATGTATGTACAGTGACGGGCAAAACTGTAACATGGTGTAACACTTTTTACTTCAGCCATCGCTATCTTTCCAAGTTCTAACGATTTTCATACTTTTGTTGTATATCCTTGTTGGTACATCTCTACTCCCTCTCTCATAACGATTTGAAGTCAATACAACAACAATAAAAATACCAGCAAACAAAAATGTTAATTAAGGCAGATGTTACAGTTTTGCACTCATATATTTTTAAGAACTTTTTAACAATTTTCAGGAAAAAAAAGAACTAATAACACAATGTTCAGTGCTCTTTTGCTTGTTTCAGTTCCTGGATGCGATTTGGCATACCTTATTTGTATCTTTGTAAAAATTCTGGAGGTATATCCTTAGTTTGCTTTCGCAGCTCATGTACTCGATTTAACGGACTTTGATACTTATTAAGCTGTGCTTTTAGTTGATTTCGCAAATTCTCGATGAGATTCTTGTCCGCGAATTTTGGAAGTCATTTCAAATTAGCCAATTTTTGCTTTTGTATCCAGGCTTTGCGACATGTGCAGTGCGTTTTGAGTGATTTTTCAGCTGAGACTCTAATTTTTTCAACTACATCTTGCAAATTTTGTTGAAATATGAACAGATACTGTTGCTTACGCATAATACGTACTAACGGACGAACAAAATTTTTTACATACAACCCCAAACTATTATTGACCGACCACTGTGATTCACAGTTTGCCTTACATGATGCTCATGGGCTTAATTTGGGTCTTTGATCCAATACCATGCCCGGCCATCTGATTGAAATCGATTAATTTAGTCTTGTCGGACCAAATAACCTTCAATTTAAACTTGAAAATATGTTTTTTATTGCATTATGAACGGCCTAACATATCCCAATAGGCAACGGTTCGGTTTTCGTGCGATGCAGGGAAATCCTGCCACACTGGCATATGTATTATGATCAAATTTGCTTTTTTCTTCCTTATCATGCCTTTGCGCTCAATTTGGCAATTCTTCGCCTCGCTGTCTATTGATTTGCATTAAAGTTTAATACCTTAATTTTCATTAAAGTTTAATACCTTAAGCGCTTCTGTAATAGTGGCTGCATCGCTACTTGCTGCTAAGTTCACAAGATATCGTACCATAATATTTTTTGACAGACTTCCTTTGTCCTTGGGAACACTTTAGGCTATATTTTTTCTCAGTCTTAATATTTTCAAGCTGCTAATTCCAAAATTTTTACTATTATTTACATTTATAGTTCCTGATTAACTATGTTATTTACTGGTGATCACTTCTTCAATAAATTACAATATAGAAAAAAGTCATTTGACTTCCAACTAAGTAAGAGATAACTGTCAAATGCAAAACTGAGAGTGAGTGCAAAACTGTAACATCTGCCTTAATTTACTTTTTTGTCTGCTCTTTTTTTTATTGTTGTTGTATTGACTTAAAATCGTTTTGAGAGAGAGAGTAGGGATGTACCAACAAGGATATACAACAAAAGTATGAAAGTCTTTAGAACTTGGAAAGATAGCGATGGCTGAGATAAAAAGTGTTACACCATGTTACAGTTTTGCTCGTCACTGTACATATATATGTATTTATCTGTGTAGTTAAAACTACATGCATATATGTATCCACGAGCATCCGCGCATTTACTACATACCTATATCAACAGTTAACCGCTTACTGCTTTCAACACACTTTGCACGCACTTAAAACACATTTCATAGTCTAATTGTGCTGTCAAAAGCATTTACGCTGATTTCCGCTACTGCTGCTGTTGTTGTTGAGTTGGTTTTGAAGTTGGTATGCAAAAATCAGCCAAGTCACCGACAGCAATACCGACATCAAAAGCAAAATTTTGCGCTGCTGCAATTTTGCAAGTTACGTTAAATTTTGAATTTGAATCGCTAAGGCACGGTGCACATTAGAGCGATATGCTACGCGCTATGATACGCGATACGATTCGGAATGAGATATGAAAGCGATATCGACATGCGCGCAGTCCAAACGAGACCGATACCACATGCGATGCGACACGCGATATCCATCAAGTGCGGTGTGATAGCAAACCGTGACGCACGGCCGATACACATGCGATATTGGATTCATTCAATATCAAAAAATTATTACGCATTGTTACTAGTGCTATCAAATAATGCTTGGTGTTTTTTGTGTTTATAAAATTAATTTGATTGATGTAAATTACTAATTTGCACTCATATTTCAGTGCGTCTACTATAACTTGCTGGTATTGACTTAAGCAAAATGTGAGACACGTTACCGAATTTTTAGCTGCCATAACTAATAACTCATGTTCGCAAACAATTTTTTGAAAAAGGAAGCTAAATGCAACTTAAAGCTATAGCTGTCAGCTCCTGTTTTATGATGAAAGCTCTTTACAGGACAATCACGGGCATACATACAACGAAGCGATAATACATAAGCGAAAGTTAAAGAGCATTTAATCTAATAAATTTAATATCTCCGCCCACATCGGCCTTGAAATTTAGATAAATCACCAGCTCAGGCGGAACTAAGAATATGTACAAATATCCGCATTTCAACACATACGACTGGACTCCATACACAGAATATTGCTGCACTTGCTAACCATAAAAGCGCAAAGTTGTTCTCGCAGAACAACAACATCGCCTCCATGCATGTACTAAGTCTACCAATTTCCGTTCTAAATACGCTCACCACATCCTCTTGTCGCTGCATGCTTTGAGCATTTACGCTGCCAGGCCACAATACAATGCTGGCACTCTAATTAAGCTATAGAGTCGTCTGTAGTCTGTAGCCGGAAACAACAACAATAAATAAATAATTAAAACAGCAATGCATGCTTATACGCATACTTATGCAAACACCTAAGTTGAGTGTTGAGTAATGTTTTGTGGCCGCCAGTGACTAGCAGCTCAAATGACAGTAAGTAAATTAAATTAGCTTTTGTGTTGCATACACTTTTTAATTAGAATGGACGGTCGTCGGTGGTTGCATTGGTTGCCAGGTTGCAACTGATTACGAGTATCATTAGCACTACCTGCTTTGCGCTGCGCGAATGCCATGTAAGTGCAAATGAGTTTCAGCATATGTTGGTGTAAATTCTAACAAATTAGTACAGTTACACAAAAATGGCAATTCAAGATACGAAAAAGCTTGGAATTTGCACCCTATTACCCTATAAATGAACCAAGCTACTACAAAATCAACAAAAATAACTTCGATCAGCGGAAGGACGTTGCAACTTGCTTCCAAAGTAGGCTCTTCTTGAGTGGCATCTGCACTGACGAGTCGACCCACAGCTTCCAGCCGTGGTGTTGTGGATAAACCGACGGGGTGTCACTGCAGCTGATAAGTCATATTTGGGTATTACTATGCCTTCCAAAATCATGAAGTGCCACGGTGACCAGCAAGCAGTTCAGTCGCCTAAGGTATCTAAGGTCATGTTCGGATGTTCGAGTGGTTCAAAAGAGTATGGAAATGCACATTCGGCACAAGGGCACAGAAAAAACACAGGTGCTGCCCTTTAAATATTCAGCAAAATTTATTCGAGCTTCTAACGCCTTGGGTAACATGGATCAGGTAGAGGGAACGAAGCAATCTCCAAAGAGGAAAACCGAGGGAAACCCCTGGACCATCTCCAAGTTTTGAAAATGCCGGACTCCACTGCAGACTTTTCATGCGCATTATTATCCGCAACGAAGAGTGGTTGGTTCCTGTTAAACTCTAAGTGCCGGTGAAATTGATGAATTCATCAGATATTGCAACCCAAATCTCTCGGCGTAAAACAGCAGGGTTATGCGGTCCGAAAAAATCTTGGAACCTTATCGGCAAGCCGTTTGGGCCGATGTTAAGTGCAAGAAGTGAGTCACATTTTGATAATATTTTAATTAGCCATATGTAATAGAGGAAACTGGCCTAAATAATTCTGTTGTTGCCTCTTCTCTGGTGGTTTGGGAGTACAAACGATTTCTTCTGTTCTGCTACCTCTATTGAATTCTATTGGAGGATTTTCCGTGACCAATTCTTTTCGGGTCCTAGATGCTTCAAAATCTCCCTGAACGAAGTTAATCCAATTAGTACACCCTTTAGGAACCTGAGATGAATAAAATGGGAGGTCTACAGCAGGAATATGAATTCCTTAACGCCACCTGAAGAGAACTCAAATTACTGAACTTTTAAAAATGCCCAAAAGATATTATAATTTTTAATAATAAACAGATTAAGGTATTTTAAAGAGTTTCTTCTTCTACCGCCAAGGCTTAGAAAAAAAGCTATTTATAGAGACGTCGAAAGCTTTTTGAAAGCTAACAACTAACAATATTTCGTATGTTCTTTGATTTACAGTTGTTTTAAAAACCTATAATCTCTGAAGTTAAATCAAGCTTTTAGTTTGGATGAACTACACTTACAACTGGACACACTCCAACCCTTAAATTTTTTGAAAAATTGCATAAGTTTAAAAACTTTGAAGGACTTTAAACGTCTCGTTTATTTTTGCTTGGCAATATAATCAGTGGAATTTCAGTACTTAAAAAATTTACTATCGTTATTAATAAGTTTATAGGTATGTTTGTATTGGTCTGGTTTTGCAGTGTACATCTGAACAGCGTCTAAAACATTTACCAGTATGTAATAAATTTTCTCTGCTTCGAGTAGTTAACTTTTTGGCGAAAATTTTTAAAGTGTTGCACAGTGTGGATAATTGAATTTTGTTTGCCAAAAATAGTTAATTTCTATTTGAATTTTTGTAAGGGACATATGTATTTTAGATGAAAATTTAATAATATAATAGTAATATAAACAAGTAATTTTTAGCAAAATAAAAACCGACTTCAACTCTCATATAATATATATATATATATCTCACGATCTACGGATCGGATTAGTAAAGGACCACCTCTGAGATACTAGCTTTCCGATGCAAAAAGAATTCTCGAAATCGGTTGACGTGGTCCAAAGTTATGCGGTAACATACATAAAAATAATATAAAACAAGTAAGAAAGTCTAAGTTCGGGCGGCGCCGAACATTAAATACCCGACGCACGTATTAAATATATGTTTTCACCTTACTGAAAGCTACCGCTACATGGTAAGCCGGGGTGTATCAATTTTGAGTAAATTAGCGTCCTTAAATTTCGAAATATTGAAGGTTCAAGCATTTCTGAAATTTACCGTTATATGAAAAGCGGCCTCAATTTTAGTCCGATTTCAACAATTTTCAACGGTTTGCTTTTATATGGCAAGCACAATAACCATACCGAGCTTGGTACAAATTGCTAGAACGGTTAGCGAGATACATATATGTGATCACAAGTGGGCGGTGCTACGCCCATTTTCCAAAATTTTGTCATAAACGTATTTCTTGGTAAAGAATTGTTGCAATCATCAATTTTGAATAAATTAGCTTCAATATTTACTGATTTATCGAAGATTTTGTATTTCTCTAAATTACCGTTATATGGGATGTTGGCGTGGTTATTGTCCGATTTTTAAAATTTTCGGCCATTTGGTATGCTGTGCGAAGGCCCAACAACTGTGCCAAGTTTGGAAGAAATTGGTGCAGCGGTTCCTAAGATATACACATGTAACCATAAGTGGGCGTGGCTACGCTCATTTTCCAAAAATGTAAAATATTCTTATTTTTCGTCTGAAAATTATTGTACATATCAATTTTGAGTGAATAATCTCCATTAGTTGCTAAAATATCGCAGTTTTCGTATTTCTGAAAATTACCGTTATATGGGAAGTGGGCGTGGTTACAGTCCGATTTCGCCCATTTTCAATACCAACCTACCTTGGATAAATTGAAACCTACGTACCAAATTTCGTTGAGATGTCTCAATTTTTGCTCGAGTTATCGTGTACACGGACGGACGGACAGACGGACAGACGGACGGAAAGACAGTCACCGCTTAATCGATTTCTCTTTTCATTCTGATCATTAATGTATACATTTGTCTATATCTATCTCGATTCGTTTTGGCTGTTACAAAAAACCGTTATGTGAACAAAATTAATATACCCTTGTGCACAAGTGCGCTCGGGTATAAAAAAATATTCCGACGAACTGTTAACCTCCTCCTTTTTTGGAAGTCGGTTAAAAAGGATGTTTCTATACTTTTTTGATGATATGAGGCTCAGGGATCTAACCTTGGATCTACACTTTTAGTCATTCGGGTATGCAGTTTTGTAGCCCATGCAATTGTAGTTTAATAAAAGGCAAGTTTTAAGTGGCTACAAAATGCCGTTGATTTTCGACAATTTTTTTTTTTTTTTGTAGACGGTTGCTGTCAAGTATAACTTGTATGGAAGAAAATGCATGACAATGTCAACAAAAAAATTGCCAAAAATCAACTGTATCTTATAGCCACTTTAAACCTACATTTTGTTATACTACAGTACGGGCTATAAAACTGCATACCCGAAATTTTTACAAAATATTACTCTGTTATTCATTACAGGTTCTTAACATAGCACACTCCTTCGGTGAGAAGTTTTTTAAAAAATATTCAGCGGAACAATTTTCTCAAAATCGGCAGGAATGGTCACCGTATACATAATACATATCTGTGGGAATGCATTCAGTTAAGCACAAAACTTAGAGACAAGCATATACATACATTAGGGTGGGAAATTGCGAAATTGGGTTCCTTAGCATTTTCATGTAGTGTCGTTAAGAAGCGCTTAAATTTTGTAGAAAATAAAAACAAACTATAGGGGCTTTTTTTTCATTTCTGCACTTACCTTTTTCTTAAAACCTGCACCAGAGGGCGCAACAGTGAAAATGTTCATATTTTCTTCGAAACCCATTTTCGCCATTTTATAAACTCCAAATTTATTTTAAATCCATGGTTTCTACGGCAAATTTGCTTAGAACTACAAATAGAGTCCTCCAATGCTATACGCGCATAGTCATAAAAAATTTACCCGTGCTAACATACATTCACATATTTTTACTTAAGCACAACCTCCCTGTAGGGAAGCCCCGAACTGGTGAACCAAATTTGTAGTTCCGTACTAGATCTTTATC
>NW_023466764.1:0-7208 GCF_013731165.1 Rhagoletis pomonella
TGTGGTCTAAAACCTAAGATTAACACTACTTGTGTTTAAATATTTGTTTGTACTTTGTACTGATGAAAAATCCACTATGTATATTCAACATTTACATAACATTTGGAAAATTGAATTTTATATGCATATCCTAGTATCTAACGCTTATTATAGTTTTGTATGTACATTTTTCTTTTGTCTTTCAATCCCGCATCTTTTAGTTACAACGCATTAATCCTATTTGCTTCAATAAGAAAGGTTATAAGCTCATTATAATAATCAAGATTGTTGGATTTCAATAGCTCCAACAAGCCATTGAATTTGCTAAAAATTCCATAATTGTTTCTCATCACCTCAAGTGCTTGGCATTCAAAAATTACATGTTCCTCAGTTTCCGGGGAGTTACACGTAGAGCAGTGACCCAGGCGCCCAGGATTAAATTTACTCAAATAGTAGTTGCAATAAGTGTGACCTAGCATGAGCCTATTTATCAGCTTAATTTCCATGCTATTCATTCTAAGCCTTTTATCATTAAACCATGGTTTTCTCACAATTTCAGGGGAATACTCAGCAAATTTCTTCCCTACTGACTGATTCAATTCCTTAAACTCAAAATTCCATTCACTCCAAATAGCATCATGAAGCCTGAGAAGAGCTTCATATGGAGTGAGACCAATAGAAATGATTTGGCCAACCGAGGTGGCAGTTTTAGCCGCCAGATCAGCCTTCTCGTTTATCCCAATCCCCACATGACCTGGGACCCATATAAAACGAACTTGCTGCAAAGTTCCCCTCTGTGCATACAATAATTTATGTATATCCGATACCAAAAAATTCTCTGTCGAATCCTTATCTAAGACTTCGAGGGCAGACAAACTATCTGAAAAAATTGCTGCTTTAGTTCTTTTTTGTTTGGCAATAAGCGCCACCGCCTGTCTGATTGCAACAAGCTCTCCAGTGATCGACGCATATTTCTCTTCCAGCCTATACAGAAAGGAAACATTACCTTGCAAATCATACACACCACATCCTACCCCATCCCCGGTGCACGAGGCATCCGTGGAATAAATATAAAACCCCTCATCAATCAGTGAGCTTTTCATCTCATTATAAATCGCAATCAGTTGGTCTCTCGCGATATTTTTCTTCGATCCGGCAATACTTGATTTCTTCACAGTCAGGCAAGGATGCCTACTGAAATTGACATTTATGTTTATCTTATCAAATATCGTGTTGTATCTATTGTAAATAAAACTATAGCTGGTATTTATTTGCGGCTTGCTTGTAAGCAAATCCTTAAAATGCGAATTGTGGAACCATTGTTTAACCAGCTCTTTTGCCGTCAACCACCTTGCTCTAAACAAGGGAGGCAGTTCACCAGCAAGCACAAACCTCGAATGAATCGGTGCACTCGGAGGCACCCCAATACACCGTCGCAACGTATCATTAACAATCACCGCCAATCTTTTGTTGTAACCAAAAGGAGCATTTGCCCAGGTTGTGCAGCCATACTCAGCCTTTGCTCTGACAAAGGCCCTGTAAATATTCAACGAAACTTTTGGCGATAGCCCCGCTTTAATGGAGGTGAGTCGTCTAATTAAGTTCGTAGCTGGTACAATTTCCTTTCTAATCTTCACCACATGATCTTTCAATGCTCCAGAAGCACTAACTATCCTCCCCAGAAACTTCAACTGTCCTACTCGGTCAATGTCAACATTATCTAACTTCAAGGAAAAAGAGTTCTTACACCCCTTTGCCATGTACATAAACTTCGTTTTAGCTATGTTTATTTTTAAACACCTCCCAGAACATAACCTCTGAAATGCTGCCAGCTTATTCCCCAAATTATTTAGAGCCCCTGTTGTCGTGCTGTTAGTAGACACAAGTAGAAAGTCATCTGCAAATTGGAAGATGTGAGTATTTTCATCTTCTAAGTCATGTAATTCAGCTGTATATGTGTTAAACAAAACCGGTGAAAGACAGCTACCCTGCGGTAACCCATTTTCCACACAAATCTCGCTTTTTCCAAGGATCAGAGTTCTCCTGTGGAGAAAATTGTAAATCCAACTATAGATTTTGGGATGCACCTTATATTCATTCAGCAGTTTCACTAGCTGGACAATGTCCACGCAATTGTAAGCATTCGCTAGATCAATACTACATATAAAAACTTTCTTTTTATTTTGTTTCTCACAACCTATTACCTGCATACACTCATTCAAACACATTGCAGTCGATTTATTTCTTCTATATGCAAAACACCTAGAAGGGATGAGTTGGTTCGATTCCAAGTAATCAGTTAACAGCTCCTTGACAACCATATTGATACTTTTAACCATGACCGAAATTAGAGAAATCGGCCTGAAATTTTCAATGTTCTCTAAACTGCCATTACCCTTCAGTATCGGTACAATTTTAATCCTACGCCAGGAGTCATCAATTTGATTCCTATCAAAAAATTGTTGCAAAAGACCTATCAAAGTGTCAAAAGTTCCCTCAGGGAGAGCCTTAAGCATCTTGTAAGTAATTTTGTCCTCTCCTCCAGCTGAGGACTTCTTTTTCCCTATTAGCAGTGAAAGCCGCGAAAAGATATGATCACAAACCAAGTCAGATCGACCCGACGTCGACGGTAAATTGTCTAGCATCTCAAAAAGTGATGGGGAATGTTTATTAACTATCTGGTTCAACAGAAAGTCTAAATACGCAGCATTATTCTCAGAAAGCCACTGCGATACTGAATTCTTTTGTACATTTTTCACATTATTTATGAACACCCAGGCCCTTTTCGTATTTGGGTATGCACTTAACTCCTCAACTGCTTCAAGGAAGTTAGCTTTTTTTGCCTCCTTGACCGCTGCTTTCCATTCGTCTAACAATTGACACGCCACTTCAATATCCTCAAATCTCCTTGTTTTCCTAGCTTTACAACGCGCCGCATTCAGTAGCCTGTATTTTTTAGCCAAGGACTCGTTCCACCACGACTTGGGAGTGTGTTTAAATTCGTTTAAATCAATTGTAGCACTTTGTCTAGCTACATCCAAAGCCTCAGTCAGATCCCCAATACTACTAACACCTCTAACCTTCCCCAAATTTTTATACAACAGATTTTTCGAAACAAAGTAGCAGGGCTGCTTTGTGATGTTATCTACGTCAACCATCACAGGACAGTGATGACTACCACCCACAAACATCCTCTTGCACATCCACTTTACATTGTCCGTCATGTCAGTGAAAGCAAGATCAAGAACACTACTGTGTCCTATTCCCATTAGTACCGACGTCGTAAAATAAGTCCTGGAACCATCATTCAAGCATCTCAATCGCGAACCCTCAAGCAGATCACACAAGGTTTTTCCCCTAACAGAGTCAACCGTATCACCCCACCTAGTCATCCTCACGTTGAAGTCCCCCAACAAAAGAACATTATTATGCCCATTCAGAAACAACAACAGACTGGAAACCTCCGACTCAAAAACTGCAACCGCAATGTTCGGCGGAAAATAGGCACAGCAGATCGTCAGATTACAATTTAAATTTAATGTTTTTGCAATTACTATGTCATACGATGTCTGGTATTTAACTTTCCTAAATTTAATGTCATTCTTAAAACCAATCGCCACTCCCCCATACCCATCAGGCCGGGTTTTTTTCAAAAGTCTAAAATTTAAAAGTTTGTGGTCCTCTTTACTGTCATCGTGCGAAAAAATTTCTTGTAGGGCAACTATGTCTATATCATCATGAACAACGAAACTATCAATGTAACTTTTATTTGTTTTTAAACTCTGACAATTATATTGAAGTATTTTGACCATAATTATTGTTATTACGAACCCTGTCCATCCTTTCCTCAATAGCCTCACATCGTCCATCCTGATACTTTAAGGCTGCTATTACAGAAATCAGCGGATCATCTCTTCCAATGTCAAACCTGTTGCATAGTAAATTAATAATCTTTTCTATTTCAGACACCTTTGTCCATTCGGGTCGTTGATACACTGGAATAATTGGACTCTTAACTTTTGGTGGCCTTGAAGGTAACCTCTTCTCCACCTGCATTGGACCTTGAAGTATTGAGCTGTAGCTTTTCCTAACCAACCGCCTATTTATTTCTGCATCCACGTTCACCACTTTACTACCCTCTTCTCCAATTGGAGGAAAAACCTCCTCAAAGTCAGCTAACGCCTGAAACCGATTGTACGAGTTAAGCTGCGTATACGTTTCATACACCTCCTTCTTAGTCAATTTTTTTATTGTCATCACCTCAACAATCTCCCTCTCCTTTTGCCACCTCGGACACAAATTGCTATTTATTGAAACGTGTTTGGAATCCCCACACAGTATACATTTTTTGTTCACACAGTTTTCATTACATTTTCCCTCGGTCCCACAAAGAATACAACGGGTCTTCGACCTACACCCCAACCTCGTGTGTCCCAGTCTGCCGCAATTAAAACATTGCTTAACAGCTGGAAAATAACGCAAAACTTTACAATTTGTGTAATAAATTTGTATGTTTTCAGGCAATTGATCGCCTTCAAAACTCAATTTTATTGTCTGGGTAGGTATAAAATTAGTCCTGTTCTCTCTGTCACGTCTCTTTATTCTGTAAACTGAAGTCACCTTTATGTCCGACTTAATATTGTCCAGAATTTCGTCATCAGAGAGCTCCTCCGGTATGTACCGAATTACACCGCACGTTTCAACAAACGACCTAGGAATAAAAGCTCTTATGTTGGCTTTAATCAAATTCACATTGCATAAGCACTCATTCGCAGCTTTTACTGATAGAAACACTATCTTATAAAGCGTCCTGCCTACGGCTCGTATCTCTTTTAGATCTTGAATACCGAAATTTTTAATCTTATTCCACAGAAACACTCCATTTTTTGCATACTTGTTATCGAAAATACTAGATTTGGATGTATCTAATAGTACAGCAAAAGCTCCCTTGTAATTCACTGGAAAACTACAAATATCGTTACCACTCATTTTTCTTGTCAGCACTCCTGCACCACTATCAATCTGCACATTATTTTCAGTCAGGCCACCACCTGTCGTATTTGAGGTTATATTATCCTCGACACCACCCGATGCCACCGCCATAACTTCGGAAGTTATGGGGGACCGTTCGTCATTGCTACCAACCTGAATAACACGCTCACCATTTGAGGTTATGTACGACTGCACTTTATTAACAGCCCCTGCATTTTGCACAGCATTTTCCGACCTCAACGACAAAACTGACCCATTTTCATTAATTCCAACGTTAGAACTTGGAAATGGACTTTCTTGCATCGCAAGAATATCGCTAATCACCGAACCCTTCGGAACTAACAAGCCTTGAAAGGCTGGCATTTTACGCGCGCTTTCTTCATCAGCTTTACCCCTATTTCTTTTCTGTCTACGTCGTTTTCGTTTCACAGCGAAACCATCGAGCGACCCATTTGAATCCAAAGGATCCTCACAGCCACCCGGGTCACCGCTCCACTCCGACGCCGAAGCGCCCGGCATTTTAAATTAAACAGACAATCAAAAACTAAAGCCAAGCACTCACCTCTTTGAATTTCGTACCAAAACCGGCAACAATTTACCAAAAGATGCAGGAAGGAACACTAAAATGTTTGTTACTTAAGGTAAAACTAATACTTCCACAAATTCTTAAATAATAAATATTTCAGTCACAAGAAAAAATTTTTCTGTGAAAAGTTTGAAAGAACCGCAATTAAATCCAAAATGGCTTCCGACACACAGACGTTGCACGTTCACCCTTCTTGAAAATCTTCGCAGGAATGTTTGTGTTATTCCAAATGCTTTTGTCATCTAGCCAACAGCTGTTTGACGGGTATCGATTAACGTATTTTGTTATCGATTATATCTGAAATGTGATCAGTCTCCATCAATCATTGTACAAACCTAATACACACGATTGAGAGAATACAAAGGTTGCGCCGATCTCGGACCGCTATTCCTCTATTAACGAATTTGACAGAATCGTTGTTTGCATGACGTCACACTGGTGCAACTTGTTTACTGTTTTTTCTTCTTCTTCCATTCTTGCTCACGTTTTGGCATTTCTCTCGCAATTGCACCAGTGTGACGTCACACAAAAGTTATTCTCAAAAATCCTCTCTGATCGGCGCAATCTTGTATTCTATCATTCTTGCCTAATACAGGTTCATGATGCAATAATACAAGGTGTTATCAGTTGGCAACTTCTCGCTCTAATTCCGCCATATTGACTACCTTACGTGAAACAGTGTTACTTCTTTCACTATTCTTTAGCCATTAATGTAGTTGAATGCTTTATGTTTTTTCTCAGTATACACACTTTGTTTTCTTAAAAAGGTATTTTATCTTATTTTATTTCATTTCATAACGAATATACTATAAAAAAGCAAATTTTGTTAAGGAGAAAATGTGAAATTTTATATTTTCCCCCATATGGGGATTCATTTCTTCCCGTTTTTCTTCTCTTTCTACTGAGCTAAGGTAGTGTCAAATCGAGCTGTCACAACTGATACCACCTTGTATTATTGCATCATGATACAGGCTTACATCATGAACGAAAGACACAAGATCACGCCTTCCCGAAAGAAAGAAAAAAGTTATTTTCTAGCTGTTGAAATCTCGACGCCATCTTTGTTTAAGAAGTAAACAACGAAGAGAACAAAAAAAAAAAACAGCGTAATTGTTGAACGCACGAATAATAATTTTTATTATGCAAATTCTTCTATAAATCATGTCGTTGTGTTAAATTATTCTTTACCTTATGTGTGCACACGTTGTCACAAGCGAAAATTAAGAAAATTGCAGTAAAAAGCCACCACCAAATTGTAAACAACGTACAAATGTAAACAAACGGCTAATGTCAAAGTCGCCCAACTTTTTTCCTAAATGCGATTATAACGGGCTACTAAGAAGAAGGCGTGATCTTGTATTTTTGGTTCATGGGTTTACATCATGATCATCTGACAAGATGGAGCAATATACTAGGTTCACATATAAGTAGATTATCCTCATTTTCGAGCTTAACACCCTAATCTGTAATTATAACAAGAGATTAGCCATATAAAATTCGTCCCTTGTTAATCTGTAATTATAAAATAATCTCAGATTTAACCGATATCTTTCGGTGTCCATCCTAGTCTTATGGATTGTTTTTGCGAAAGAGAGGAGAAATGCCAAATGTAAAAGTAAACAAAAATGTACGCTAGCAAATAAAAGAGGTT
>NW_023466765.1:0-7208 GCF_013731165.1 Rhagoletis pomonella
GTATAAAAATACGGAATGTCTTCACAACTGACATCACAATTCACAAACCATTTCAATTGTTAAGAAGTCCTATCTTCAGCAAAAAACTAAAAACGTTCAAAATGTTCAAATTGGTGAGTTCAACCAGCCTTATTTCATTTAAATTAATCACGTGTATATATATTTAATAAAATTTTTTTTCTAAATAATCCCACAGTTCGCTGCCTGCTTCCTTGCTATCTTCGCTGTTGCCTTCGCTGCTGCTAAGCCCGGTCTCTTGGCTGCCCCAGCTGCTCTTGCATACACCGCCCCAGTTTCTGCCGCGTATGCTGCCCCTGTTGCCGCTGCCTACACCGCCGGTTATGCACCCTACATTGCTCCTTACGCCAGCAGCTACTCAGCTCATTCAATTGCTCACTCCGCTGCCTTCCCAGCTGCCTATGCTGCCGCTCCAGTTGTCGCTGCTGCACCATTTGTTGCTGCTCCTGCGCCCGCTGTTGCAGTGCTGAAAAAATGAACATATCGCTGATGAACTCATGAACAGAAATACTTAAAATAAACCTCAACTATTTACGTGTCTATAGAAGTCGAAATTTCGTGTTGTTTTATTTTTTTCTTCTTCTTTGGTTAATAATAAAAATAAGAGATTGACCATTACACCATATGCTAGTGTTTGACCAAGCTTTTCCTCCCATTTGTGGCGTGCGCCGACTCCGAACGGCGATTGTTGTGAAGCTGATTTTCATGGCAGAAATGCTTGAAGGTTTGCCATTGTTTGCCGAAGGTCGACCGGTATTAGAAAAAAACTAGTTATGTTTTTTTGTATGTTAGTCGAAAAATGAGCTCAATCGCAGGTCCTGCGGAATGGTAGCGAGCACTTCAAATAACTACACCACAGCGGCCATAATATAATCAATGCATTGATTGGAACAAGACCATGCAACACTAAGCTGAAGTTATTAAGGTTGAAATAAATCAAATATTACACCTCAGATACCTATTTGGTTAAATTACGATCGTAGAAATTGTGCATCCGAGGAACAAGTAAAGTCATTTGTTTCTTTATTCAAACTAAGTTTTACAGGTTGATAATTCCACACAGTTAGCTTTGAAGGAAAGAGCTAGTTTTTTCTTGCATTGCCGGAAACCTCAGTGTATTCACTCAGGAGGATTCAAGATATTCGATTATGATTCAATAATATAAAGGTTTTGTAATGAAACACTCTTCTCGCTCCCACACATAAAATCAGCTCCTTTACTTGTGCAGAATGTTGTTGCTCAGTCTACAGTTTCTAGTTTTATTAAATAGTAGGAAAACCAAAAATTCTTCGTACTAAATATTCGTTGGCATCACCTTCGTTTGCATTATTTTCTGGAAGAAGTCTAGAATAGCGACCGTTTAGCTGTAAAATAACCAAAAATGCCGATTGACAGACCTTTTTCCGCTGATTTCAACGATAACAAATTTATTTAGTGCAGGTAAAAATATAAGCGGTTTATTTGCTTTGTTTATTTATATTTTTTATTATCACTTAATTATTGAAAACCGAAAGTAGATCATGATAAAATAGGTATATCGAATTAAAGATAATAACTTGCACTTTTTAAATAATATAAATTTTGTTACCATTAATTATGCAGTTTTTATCAAAAAAAGTTATTTCATGAAAAAATAATATTTCTTCGTTCTTTAGTGGTTTTGGTTTAAAATAAAAAATAGCATATAAATTATGTACTAGATTAGAGAAGGCCACGGCACGAAAAATTCAATCCCGATCCCGCCCATCTCGACGTTTTTTAGAATTGTACCGCGGCACAGTGGTTGCTGACATAGGCCAAAATTAAAAAAAAATATATAAAAATTTTTAAACCGAAATAGACTTTGCAATAAGTCTTTGGTCCAAACTACATGTTGTCATATATTTTTTGTTTCCATTGTAACGGTGGTTTCTGAAAAAAGGAAACAAAATATTGTGAAAATTTAAATTGTATGTAATGTATTAAATTGTATGTAATGGATATTGCATATAAAGGTATTGACTATTTCTACAATTAAACTTTTAGATAATTCGTGATGAGTTTTTTATAAATCAAGGCTTTACAAAGTAGTTTTTGTGTTTTCTTGGTTCGTCTTTCAAGTATTTAGGTAATGTTTTACGTGTGTTTCCCCTATCGGACCTCAATATTTTCCTTTATATATTGTTGGCTGGTATTTTAAAATTATAAAAGTGTTCAGTGTAGATGCAACCGCCTGCCGCCGTAATCCAAGCTCTTTATTTTCTACAGTTGTTTTCATGTTTATTTTTTGGCCTATCTAATTTTCTAATTCAAAATGTTTCTAGACAGAAGTATAATAAAGTATTTTAGTATAATAAAGTGCAAGTTTGAAGTAGCTAGGACTTATGTTAGATTTTTGGCAATTTTTTTGTTCACGAATTTTCTTCCATACAAAGTATGTTCCAAATTTTTGTTTTGAAGAAAATAATAATACCATCGGGAAAAAATTATGAAAAAAATCAACGCGAATTCTTAGCCACTTGCAACTCTTAAGCTAGATCTGAATGGGCGATATAACTACATAACTGCTTAGTAAAAAGTTTGTTGTTGTTGTAAAATTTTGTTGAATTCTTCTAATTTTTAAACAAAGTTTGAAATATGGACTTATACGGTTTTTGTTAGATAGTGAGCTGTATTTTTTATAAAAAAACAAAATTATAAAAAATTAAGCAAACAAAAGAAAAATAGATGAAGCTATCGTGTCCCTATTATTATTCACATGACTGTATGTGGGCGTCTCCAGCCCCGCCCACTTTTACATATTACAGTTTTTACTCTTAATAGACCGCACGACAAAAATTGTATCCCGATATGTCCATTAAAAGTATTTTTGGCCGCTCTCCCCATATAAACGCAACCACTGTGCGCGGGCACCGTGGGACCCAAAATCTATTACTAAGATTAATTCAAGCGCTTATTTTATAAAATATATTTAAGGAACATTTTCTGAATTTGCGGAGGTTTTGGGTTTTATCGGGCGTATCGGCAAAGTGTTTTGGTCCCGCTGGCCTTACCTAAGGCCAGTATAAATTCGTCCTCTAGGCTAACACTAACGTAGATATTTATGGTCGCCATCTCTAGTGAAGCCAAAAAGTGATGATGAAAATTAAAATAAACTTCCTGACTTGTGCTCTAAAAAATAATTTATTTGAATTTCAAAATTTCTAACAATTTGCAATTGTATTTAATTTATTCAAGGCGAAGAAAGGCTAGCCTATCGGTATGCGTGCGACCTTAGTGCATGCGAAGAAGTACGCTAGTCGCAAATAAAACCAAATAACATAACAATAAATATTAACAACAAAAATATATA
Organism: Rhagoletis pomonella; assembly: GCF_013731165.1. Taxonomy (NCBI): domain Eukaryota; kingdom Metazoa; phylum Arthropoda; class Insecta; order Diptera; family Tephritidae; genus Rhagoletis; species Rhagoletis pomonella. The sequence continues at coordinate 3,350 of NW_023466765.1, forward strand.
GGTATTCAACTATTTAAAAATCATTGTCGGTAGCAAACGGTGACTCATCAAAGTTTGCTAAGTCTGCGTTCAGACACGCTAACTCGAGTTGCTTATTATCGGCAATTTCCCTTTTGGTATTGCCCTTTGCATTCATACACAGCAACTGATTTGTATGCAATTATTGTTGTCAGCTGTGAACCGCCAACTTTAATAACGCAGACGAACGAGAGCACAAAGCGTGTTGCCCGAGTACGAGCGACTCGGTACCGTCCCCTTTCAACGTCGCTCTCTCCCCTGCAAGCTTCGAGTTGCCGCAACAAAAGTTTCCGTGTCTAAACATCGAATAAGTGGTGTTTGTTTTTAGCAAATTGAAGGTTCATTTTAGCACCACTGTACATATGTGTACGCTCATACTTACTGCGTGCGGTATAAAAGAAGGGAGTTTATTGACAACTGGCAACACAATTCGCAATCGTCTTCAGTTGTTAAGAAGTGTTTATCTTAAGAAAAAAGAAAATTTTCAAAATGTTCAAATTGGTAAGGTTAATTAATGAGACTTTAATTGAGAAACTTTTGAAATAATTTTAATTTTATTCCTCTCCATTTCCCCAGTTCACTGTCTGCTTCCTGGCTCTCTTCGCTGTCGCTTTCGCTGCTGCTAAGCCTGCCCTGTTGGCTGCCCCAGCTGCCCTTGCCTACACCGCCCCAGTTGCTGCCGCCGCCTATGCTGCTCCAGTAGCCTACACCGCCGGTTATGCGCCCTACATTGCTCCCTATGCCAGCAGCTATTCGGCTCATTCGATTGCCCACTCTGCCGCCTACCCAGCTGCTTATGCCGCCGCTCCAGTTGTTGCCGCTGCCGCGCCCGCCGTTGCTGTGCTGCGAAAATAGAGCCTTTTCCATAACTGGTGATGAAAATAGCATACAATATACATATTGTATAAAATGTGCTGAAGCTAGCTGTTGCGAACAGGAATAAATGAGATTTGAAGATTATGCAAAAAATAGCCTGAAAGCATTTGTTTTGTCATTTATTAATTTTCCACGATTTTGTAGATGATTAGTGATTGGTGGATGAGTAAGCGCTGTAGAAGTCTGCATATGGAAAATTAAGCTTATTGAATGAGAGTAACAGAGGAGGTTAATGGGTCAATTTAAGATCATTTTAGATTATAATACATAGGGCGATGAAAGAGAAAATTAAATTTCTTAGCATTTTATGTCAGTAGCTAAGCATTCACTTGCATGTACTGACTCCAGATAAAAGCTCCTACCGTGATGTGATGTGTGAAAAAAACTTTAAAATTACAAAAAAAAAATAAAATATTATATTTTCGCACAAACACACCTATGCATATATTTATTTAAATTAAAAACAAGTGATTTTTAAGCAAGAAACAAAACCGACTTCAATTCTCTTATACAAATTTAAGATTATCGTTAATTTCTTCATGATCTAATGATCGGATTTAAACCAAATTAGTATGGGGCCACCTACAAGGTAACACCTTTCCTTTGAAAATAATAATAACAATTATGGAAATCGGTTAACGTGGTCCAAAGTTATGTGGTAAAAATATTCCGACGAATTGATAACTTTTTCCTTTTGGTAAAGTCGGTTAAAATCAATTGGAAATTACATGAATTCAGATTTGGTCATATTTTAGTTTCTTCCACAAAATTTATGAAACGCTAAAAATGGATCTGTTTAAAGAATTTTTATTGCGTTTATCTGCAAATAATGACCACTGCAGTTTCCTTTCTCTCTCTCTTATAATAATGTAGACGAGACTTCATTCCAGTGCAGCGCTGATCTCCCTCACTAGACAGTCATGCTACTGGCATTGCAAATGGAGCATCGTGCAAATATTGCTTTAAAACTGATCTTTCATTCAAATTCAAATTTCATTCTATCCATTGAGGTTGAAATTCGGTTACGCTTTTCTCGCGAATAAGGTTTTTTTGTACACCTGTTTTCTTCAGCAGTGATATTACATTTCATTTTTACGTCATCTCCAACGCCAACTACGTTAGACAAAATTGTTAAACAGTAAAAGCGCTTTGCCACGAAAATAGACGCGTTGTGTAAAACATGACTACATGTACATATGTTTGTTTAGTTGTTTATATTCTGCGCAATTAATATCACTTTACCAATGTCTAGATAGCTTTAGAGGTACGCTAAATCAGTATTAACAGTCTATATAGTCTATAGATATTTAATTGTAGATATTTTCCGCTTCGAATTATTGATTCGAGTAGGCAGTTGGCTTAAGAGTATCAAATGCAATAACAATCACCGTTCCGTAGAAATAAATATATGCCTGTTTTCAATTCGCTTGACACATTTCCACTTCCCTCAGCGTTGTATGTACATATGTATGTATGTATGTAGATTTCATTACCAATTATTTGCATTAATTTTTGTGCTCTAATCTAAAACGCATATTGTATACCAACAACTTTAATTTGTATTCGCTGCGGTTTCATGTTTCATTGAAAATTGCAGTTCATTTTAATTAACGCCACAGAGCACGCATAAAAATGCTATGATGCTTGGGCGCTTTTAAATTATTCGAGATTGTATGGGCGGAGTCTTTCACGATGCAGTTTTAATTTAACTATCAAATTGTTTGTAGTTTCTATACATACTAAATATCCGTTTTATATCAAGCACTTACGTAAGTACTACATTCATATGTATGTAAGTGTATGTAAGTGGTAAAATTGGTAACACATAAATTGTTCTAATAGGCTACTAAATACTAGCTACATATGTATGTATGTGTTTCATATACACCCCTATTCTGCAACTCTTTCGTATTCGGATTTTGTTACGAATCGTAGGAATGGTATGCTGCTATCCGAATCGTATTTTCTTTTCGAACTTTCGAAATTCGTAACAATGGTATGCCTAAAAACGAACGAGTAAGAAATTAACAGCTTTTTTGCGTAATTTTTTACGAAAACTATTCTGTGCCGGAAGTGAGATAAAAGGTGTAAAACGATGTGTGTTTGCAGGAAATATTAATGGTGCTCTTTTAAACAGACAAATTTGCCTTTCTTGTATATGCACGTATAGGTTTATCCACTGCTTTATATGAACGAACAAAAAGAAATGTTTGTTGCCCCTAATCGAGAAACTTGGGTCCGGTTTAGTTATTTGTACAATGATTTTCAGTTGTTGTGTCCAAACGCATAACTCGAATCTAAAAACTTTAAAACGCACGTGCAATCAATGGATTAAACTTTAATTTGAAATAAATGTTTAAAATTTCCAAGCAACAGTTTATTAATAATTTCGACAGCTTACATAGATGCGTCGATGGTTACTATGCCCAACAGCTCCGCATATCTTTGTGAATTATTTCCATAGCGCGCTCTAACTCTGCTGCTATGATTGCAAATGCAATACAATCCATCGTTTTCTTCAAAGTATGTAAAATCAAACAATTTTACCATAAATAAGAGTTTTTAATTTCTTTCCACTTTGTTTTCCTTCATACAGCTATCTTCGAATAACAACTGATAGCTGCTTTCCGCAAAGTTTCCAGCATGTTGATTTTTCGTCTTTTGTAACGTAGCTACGAATTACGAATTACGAAAATTCGGGTTCTAAAATAAAGGCATGGTGCATGGAATACATAGCATGGTGAAGAATGGGTTAATTCGAATATTTTCAAGATTATCTTTCATTTGGTAGATTTAAAAGAAGAAGTTACTAACTGAAATATTAACGTAAGTGTGAAGAGTTTGATATGCTGGCCGACATGAAAAACGCCCGAATATTGTATTTGAAAGTTAAGCAACTTTCCGTAGGTTTTAAGACCAGAGCGAATTCCTGTAAGCAAAGCCACGGCGACCTAGTGATAAAGTG
>NW_023466766.1:0-7206 GCF_013731165.1 Rhagoletis pomonella
CACACAATCCCATACATATCTACATATAAAAAGTGCGATACAGTGGTCGGTTTGCAGTGCGATAAAGTTAATAAATAAAAGCGGACGGCGCTTATATACAAAAACCATTGTTACAGTCCCGTGAATTAAATTTGCATTTCACCAAAAGTAATTAAAGCGCATTCTCGTTCTTCTACTGTGTGGTCCTCTTATATATACATAAAATTGTGGTTACAGTCGCGTGAAAAACAAAAAAAAAAAAAACTTGCATTTACATAAACTAAAATTTTCTCGTACTCTTTCATTCGTTGAGCAAGTTTCTCGAAATAACTATATTCTCAAAAACGGGTAAATAAATAAATTAGTCAATAAATTAAATCTCTATTTTTCTCTAATGCGCGACCGAGCACTGACATAATCGCAAAACTGGCACATTTAATTATTTATTCACTCATATTATATCACTGTATATTTACTTCTCTGGCATTCCTTTAAAAAGGAATTGGATTAAATTCTCTGGCATTCACTTAAAAAGGAATTACATTCAATTCTCTGGCATTCCTGTAAGAGGAATTGCAGTTACTTAGAAAAAATAAAATAAATTAAATTTAAATTATAATAAATTTAAATCTCCCTCAGGCATCTCTTTCTCTCAGTCTCTCAACCCTAGTCCTTTCAGACTAAATTATAAATTTTCTCGGCCAAATTCCCACAATGAGTGATGATGAGAAAACCGTCTCAACCGAGACTCAACGCTCGACCCGAAAAAATGCGAAAAAGCAGAAACAGGTAGCTTCCATTAAGTTTATTGCAGAGACTGATAATTTAGTCGATTACTGTTCAAGATTCAAATCTCTACCTCTCGAAAATAACTCAGAATCAAGCCTGAAAATAAAAGATATGAGTTTAGACAATTTTTGGAATCGAGTTCAAAACTCTTACGATGTAGTTGTAGAGGCAGACGAGCAAGACCTTCCCGAGGATTTCAAAGCAAGTGCTTTTCGCAAATATCGGTCTTGTCTCGATCAATATGAAGACACTAAAGCTCAAATCGCTGACCAGCTCCATCTTCATAAGTAAGTGAGCAATCCCATGCCTACACCCTCTACTTCACAACCCAAACGCCAGTCTGGCCTCGGCTTAACCGTCCCTCCTTGTGACACCGAAGTATTTTACGGAAGTTATGAACAATGGCCATCTTTCCGGGATATGTTCACAGCGGTATATATAAATCACCCTGAACTCACCCAAGGCCAAAAGTTGTACCATCTCAGGTACAAAACTCAAGGTAAAGCCAATCAAATAGTAAAGCAATTCTCTCTCTGTGATGAAAGCTTTAATCTCGCATGGGAATCACTTCGGTCTCGATATGAGAATAAGCGTATTCTGGTAGACAACCAAATACGAATCTTAATGAACCTCAAACCCATTCCCACCGAAAGCAGCGAAGACTTACAACGGCTGCAGTCTGCAGTAAACAACTGCCTTCAAATTCTCGCAACTCAGCAAGTCTCAACCGAAAATTGGGACCCCATCCTCATCTATATAGTAACCTCTAAGTTTCCCGAAACTACAGTATCCCTGTGGGAACAATCCCTCAGCTCGAGGAAAGACCTTCCCAACTGGTCCCAAATGGACCAGTTCCTCACTACTCGTTATGAAGTAGCCGAAAGAGTTGATCAATGGCGCCTGCCGAAGACGAGACTTCCTGGTCAGCCCAATAGCTCCTCAAAGCCCTCGCATAACAAACCACCTTTTAAACCCCCTCACTCTCAAAGCTTTCAAAACAGAACAATGTCACAAATACAAGCTCACGTGACAGAGCAGCGAATAATGCACAAATGTTCGATGTGTAAGAACTCCTCTCATTCGCTGTGGAACTGCTTCACATTCCGAAAGTTGTCAATCCCTGATCGCAAGAAGCTCGTAAGAGAAAATAATATGTGCTTCAATTGTCTATCTCAGTCACACTCGTTGAAAGATTGCCCTAGCACCCAAACTTGTAGCCATTGTAATGAACGGCACAACTCAGTGCTCCATGAAGCCACAAACTCCATGCCGAAAAGGCAACCCCCAAGAGTGCAAAAAACCAACTCACAAGTGGCAACCACAACCTCCACAAACTTAAGTGCCCAAACTTCAACTCAAACAGACGCTGACGAACAAGAAGCCTCAGGTACGCAGGTGCAATCACTCTACTCAGAGAATGAGAGCAGAATACTCCTCCCTACAGCTATGGTACCGGTATCACACCGAGGAGAAATATTTAAACTCAGAGCTCTCATAGACCAGGGGTCAGAACGAAGCTTTATCTCCACCAAAGCTCAGAATAAGCTAGGGCTGCCCTGCAAATCCTCAAAATTTGAAATCTCGGGAATGGGTGGAAGAGTTGTTCAAACTTCGAACAAATTATGCTCTTTAGTCTTGGTCTCCGCCGATCTCCAAACTCAAATAAATGCTCAAGCTATCGTGTTACCACAGCTGACAAAAATGCTCCCCAAGTCCCCACTTAATCATGACCACAAAGAAAAATGGTCTCATCTGAAACTGGCAGATCCAAACTGCCACTCCCCAGCCCAGATTGACCTCGTGTTAGGCAGTGATATCATCCCTCAAATAATCGAGGAGGGCATTGAAAAAATCTCACCAACTCTGCTAGCTCAAAAGACAATATTTGGTTGGATACTTAGTGGTCAGATTTACGAAAACATAGCTTCATACTCTACACAAATAGAGGAAATTTCTAATGAGCACCTCAACTCACAATTGTGTCGGTTTTGGGAACTAGAAGAAGTTCCAAACCTCAAGCATACCACCCCTGAAGACGACTTTTGCGAAGATTTCTATAAATCCACCACTTCTCGCAACTCTGATGGTCGTTATGTGGTCAGGCTTCCGTTCAAGCCAAGTTTCCCCAAAGAAATCTCTTTAGGTTACTCTCGCTCCTCAGCGCTTCAGCAATTTCTCGGAATGGAGAGAACCCTCCTCAAAAAGGGCGATTTAAAGGGCTCATATGATAATGTCCTGGAAGAATATCTCACCCTAAACCACATGGAAAAAACTATGTCCCAAGAAAAACTCCTCTCAGGCAAGTACATGTCGTTCTACCTCCCTCACCATGCGGTCATAAAGCCCGAAAAACGAACGACAAAAGTACGAGTTGTCTTTAACGCATCAAAGATTTCGGGGTCCGGTTACTCTCTTAACGATGTATTATATACCGGACCAACTCTCCAGCCTGATTTGATGCTTCTCATCCTCAAGTGGCGAATGTATAAATTTGTATTTAATGGTGATGTCGAAAAGATGTACCGACAAATACTGCTACATCCCGAAGACCAGGACTTTCAAAGAATAATCTTTCGTTCACCCATAACCAGTCCCATTCAAGATTATAAATTAAAAACGGTCACATTCGGTGTAAACTGTGCGCCCTACCTCGCCATTCGCACACTTCACCAAGTAGCACAAGATGAAAAAACCAACTACCCAATGGCAGCCCCCATTCTGAAGAAAGAAACGTATGTGGATGACATACTCTCTGGTAGCCACGATCTGGCAATCGCCACTCAATCTCTCACCCAAGTCATCCAGGCTCTAAACTCAGCAGGCTTTCCCTTGAAGAAAATAACAGCGAACCACCCAGACATTCTCAAAAATATGTGGAAAGAGGACTTGCTCGATACTAATTTTCTCGAGTTCGAAAAAGCAAGTACCACAAAGACTCTAGGGATCCAATGGAATGCGCTCACAGACACGTTTTCCTATACGATCGACTCCATCCCAGCCTCATCTGCTAGCACTAAACGACAGATTCTCTCCTCTGTCGCGAAACTTTTTGACCCCGCAGGGTGGCTTACGTCGATAATGATCCAGGCAAAGATTCTCTTACAAGAGCTCTGGATCGACGGAACTGATTGGGACGAGAAAGTCAAACCTCTCCGTCTTGTTAAATGGTCTCAGTTCGCAACCAATCTCCACACAATCTCGACCATTCAAATTCCTCGATGGGTAAACTTTATTCCTGACCAACATGTTGAACTCCATGGATTCTGTGACGCCTCAGAAAAGGCATATTGTGCCAACGTATATGTTCGAACTACTCATGGTTCCAGTACCTCTTCCCATCTTCTGGTTTCCAAAGGCAAGGTAGCACCCCTTCGGACAACTAGTTTACCCCGGCTTGAGCTCTGCGGTGCTCTTGTCTTAGCCAAACTTGTCGCAGCTGTCCAGTCCCATCTCGACCTCTCTCAAAGAAAACTGGTACTATGGTCTGACTCTGAAATTGTATTGGCATGGCTGGAAAAACCACCCCACTCTTGGAAAACGTTCGTCTCGAATCGAACCGCAGAGATCTTGGAACTTGTCGGAAACGCCACCTGGCGGCATGTACGCAGCAGCGACAACCCCGCAGATATGGGCACAAGGGGTTGCAAGCCACTAGACATAGCAGCGTCTTCGTTATGGTGGAACGGTCCTGATTGGCTATCCAAGCCCCCAGTTCGAAATGTCAACCCGCCGGAAGTGCGAAGAGTGGAGGCACTACTCACCACCGAAGGAGATCCCGACGTTCTGGACAGGTTTTCCTCTTTCTCTCGAGCCTTGAGAGTGATGGCCTACGTCTTCAAGTTCATCAGACGACTAAAGGACAAAACACCAGGAGCTCATGACCGCGCATCATCCCCGCTATCCCATGATGATCTCCGCTGCGTGAAAATTCGTCTGATTATAACCACGCAAACCCGTCATTTCTCCCATGAAAGGGCCCGCTTGGAAGACTCCAAACCCATTGACAAAAAGAGTTCACTATTAGTTCTTAACCCCTTCTTGGATAAAAATGGAGTTCTCCGCGTCAATGGACGCCTTGCACATGCTACCCTGAGCTATAACGAACGTCACCCCATTATAATTCCGGAAAAGTCCCGATTCGCATTCCTCTATCTAAAGTTTCTCCATGATCTACTCCTCCATGCAGAAGTACGACTTATGCAGCAGATGACCAGGCAAGAATTTTACATTCCCCGGCTCAAGCCCCTCATCAAAAAATGCATTTATCAATGTAAATCCTGCACCATTCACAAACAGCAAATGCGCTCGCAGATTATGGCTGCCCTGCCGCCCGAACGATGCACCTTCGCTCCGCCCTTCACCACCACCGGTGTTGATTTTGCTGGGCCTTTTCAAATAAAAGCCTCCATGCTAAGATCTCCCACTTTAGTGAAAGGCTATGTGGCCGTCTTTGTGTGCTTCACAACAAAGGCGGTACACCTCGAGCTGTGCTCAGACCTGACCAAAGAGGCATTTCTCGCCGCCTTTGCTCGTTTTGTTGGTCGCCGTGGTTGCCCCGCTAAAATGATGATTGACAATGGCAAAACTTTTATAGGAGCCAAAAAAGCCACTGAAAAGGAGTTCTCTGTCTTCCTCCAAACTGCATCCCGTGATATTGTCCAAAAATACTCACCCCAGGGTATTAATTGGCAATTTATACCTCCCAGCGCCCCGCACATGGGTGGCTTATGGGAGTCTGCCGTTAAAAGTTTTAAACTTCACTTCAAAAGGACTGCCGAGCCCCATAAATTTACGTTTGAGGAGTTTACTACCCTTTTAATAAGAGTAGAAGCTGTACTAAATTCTCGTCCGATATCCCCACTCACCCAACGGACTTTACAGCGCTCTCACCTGGCCACTTTCTCCGGGGTGCTCCCCTCTTATCATTCCCCGAATCTAGTCGCGAAAACCTCTCGCTCATTAATAGATGGGAAAAAACTCAAGGTCTTACACCACCAATTCGCACAACGATGGAAGGAAGACTACCTCAAAGACTTACATAAGCGACACAGGTGGAAGAATGCTCATGTAGAACCCAGAATCGGAGAATGCGTAGTCATTAATGATGACACACTCCCGCCCACGGAATGGCGCCTGGGCCGCATCGATAGGTTGCACCCTGGCAAGGATGGGCATGTTCGTGTTGTCGAGGTACGCACTCAAACCGGCATTCTCACACGGCCGATAGTTAAATTATGTTTTTTGCCACCGGCCGAGCTTCAGTTCAGTCCCAGTGCGACCGAGTAACCCTACACCATCATCGTGATTCGTTACCACTTATACCACAAACCGCTTGATCGTAAATTTGTCTCTCCTCCAATCACCATACGCGCCTTTTCTCCAAAATAACAATTATATACTTCTCTGTCTCATGACCCACGATACTCGAGATACGTCCCACTAAAATTATATATCTACACAACTACTTACAGGCGTGAATGGATTCAGCACCCACACCAGCACCAAGAACATCACTCCGCTCGCAGGTGTTTGTGGCCGCTAGCGACCGCGGGGGGCGCCCAAACCCTGATTATCAGAAGTGCCGAGATTTCGCGCGTCACCACGCGCTACGAACATGCCCGCTCTTTAGAAGGATGCAGACAGCGCAGCGGCACTTGTTGGCGCGGGCCCATAACTACTGCACCAACTGCCTGGCACTGTCGCACGCTACCAGCGAATGCACATCCCAGATCACGTGCAGGATATGTGCACTGCCGCACCACACGATGCTTCATCGGGCCCCGCCGCCACCGCAGCCACATCGCCGTACCACCGCACCTCCAGCTCAAACACCTCCGACACCTGCATCCCGCTCAAACGCAAAACAAAATCGTCGCAACCCACCTACCCAGGCCGCTACCCATCGCTACAATCCGACTGCAGCCACCATTACACAACCACGCACCGTCAAACGTTCGGCAACAGGGCTCCATACCGCTGCATTCCGAGAAAAGACGGCAAATCGGCTTATGGATGAGGCCATTAGAGCGCTGGAGCAGTTGAAAGTGGCACTAGCCGTCTAGCGCGCCTAGGCGGGGCAGGATGTTCAAGTGAGTGACTAGCGCACGCACCCCGCATTAACCATTCGTATTTATTGAAGTATCTAGACTTGAATTATTTCTATGAAATGTAACTTTTTTGAACTAATAATTAGCTCGCAACGGGAACACCCCTATCAGCCAACCGGGTAGTTGGCAACGCGTGCGCTACTCGCTCACTTGAACGATCACCAGCTGTCAAAGCAACATATGTATACATACATATATATCTTCTCTTGTCGAAAAACCACACGATTTTGAACTGTAGCACTTGTTTTGGTATTGTACTTAAAGTGAAATTTTTGTACCGCGAATTGAATTAAAAGCATATAAACGTGTGCGTTCGTCATTTAAATTGAAA